>NW_012293695.1:0-3136 GCF_000151885.1 Dipodomys ordii | reverse complement strand
CATACTGCTGTGTCCCGCTGTGTCCCCGCTGTGTCCCCCGCTGAGTTCTCGCTGTGTCCTGTTGTGTCCCGCTGTGTCCCGTTGTGTTCCCGCTGTGTCCCCCGATTTGTCCCGCTGTGTCCCTGGCTGTGTCCCACGCTGTGTTCCGCTGTGTCCCCTGCTGTGTCCCGCTGTGTCCCTGCTGTGTCCCGCTGTGCCCCGCTTTGTCCCCTGCTGTGACCCACTGTGTCCCACTGTGTACCCTGCTTTGTCCTGCTATGTTCCCGCAGTGTCCCCGCTGTGTCCCGCTGTGTCCCGTGGTGTCCCGCTTTGTCCCCCACTGTGTCCCCCGGTGAGTCCCTGCTGTGTCCCCGCTGTGTCCCGCTGTGTCCTCGCTGTGTCCCCCGCTGTCTCCCGCTTTGTCCCACAATGTGTCCCGCTGTGTCCCGCTGTGTCCTCGCTGTGTCCCCCGCTGTGTCCCACTGTGTCCCCCGCTGTGTCCCGCTGTGTCCCACTGTGTACCCCGCTATGTCCCGCTATGTTCCCGCATTGTCCCCGCTGTGTCCCGCTGTGGCCCCGCTGTGTCCAGGCTGTGTCCCTCTGTGTCCCCGCTGTGACCGCTGTGTCCCGCTGTGTCCATCTGTGTCCCTGATGTGTCCCGCTGTGTCCCCGCTGTGTCGCGCTGTGTCTCCCACTTTGTCCCCGCTGTGTCCCGCTGTGTCCCGCTGTGTCCCGCTGTGTCCCCCTATGTTCCCGCTGTATCGACGCTGTGTCCTGCTGGGTCCTCGCTGTGTTCCCCTCTTGTCCCGCTGGGTCCCCTGCTGTATACCCCGCTTTGTCCCGCAGTGAACCCCGCTGTTTTCCCCTCTGTGTCCCCCGCTGTGTCCCGCTGTGTCCCCTGCTGTGTCCCGCTGTGTCCAGCTGTGTTCCTGCTGTTTCCCGCTGTGTCCGGCTGTGTCCAGCTTTGTCCCTGCTGTGTTCCGCTGTGTCCCTTGCACTGTCCCCCACTGTGTCCCGCTGTGTCCCCCGCTGTGTCCTGCTGTGTCCCGCTTTGTCCCGCTGTGTTGTCGCTGTATCCCCCGCTCGGTCCTGCTGTGTCCCGCTGTGTCCCCCGCTTTGTCCCTGCTGTGTCCCGCTGTGTCCCCGCTGTATCGAAGCTGTGTCCCGCTGGGTCCCACTGTGTCCTCGCTGTTTTCCCCTCTTTGTTCCGCTGTGTCCCCCTCTCTGTCCCCCACTGTGTCACACTGTGTCCCTTGGTGTCCCGCTTTGTCCCCCGCTGTGTCCCCCGCTGAGTCCCCTCTGTGTCCCCGCTGTGTCCCGCTCTGTCCTCGCTGTGTCCCCCGCTGTCTCCCGCTTTGTCCCACAATGTGTCCCGCTGTGTCATGCTGTGTCCTCGCTGTGTCCCCCGCTGTGTCCCACTGTGTCCCCCGCTGTGTCCCGCTGTGTCCCGCTGTGTACCCCGCTATATCCAGCTATGTTCCCGCATTGTCCCCGCTGTGTCCCGCTGTGTCCCTGCTGTGTCCAGGCTGTGTCCCGCTGTGTCCTCGCTGTGTCCCCGCTGTGACCGCTGTGTCCCGCTGTGTCCATCTGTGTCCCTGCTGTGTCCCGCTGTGTCCCCGCTGTGTCGTGCTGTGTCTCCCGCTTTGTCCCCGCTGTGTCCCGCTGTGTCCCGCTGTGTCCCCCTATGTTCCCGCTGTATCGACGCTGTGTCCTGCTGGGTCCTCTCTGTGTTCCCCTCTGTGTCCCGCTGGGTCCCCCGCTGTATTCCCCGCTTTGTCCCGCAGTGAACCCCGTTGTTTTCCCCTCTGTGTCCCCCACTGTGTCACACTGTGTCCCTTGGTGTCCCCCTTTGTCCCCCGCTGTGTACCCCGCTGTGTCCCGCTGTGTCACACTGTGTTCTTGGTGTCCCGCTTTGTCCCCCGTTGTGCCACCTTGGTGAGTCCCCGCTGTGTCCCCGCTGTGTCCCGCTGTGTCCTCCCTGTGTCCCCCGCTGTGTCCTGCTGTGAACCCCACTGTGTCCCGCTGTGTCCTCCCTGTGTCCCCGCTGTGTCCCACTGTGACCCGCTGTGTCCCGCTGTGTCCTCGCTGTTTCCCACGCTGTGTTCCGCTGTGTCCTCATTGTGTCCCCCGCTGTGTCCCATTGTGACCCCAGCTGTGTCCCCCGCTGTGTCCCCTATGTCCCCGTTGCATCGACGCTGTGTCCCGCTGGGTCCCGTTGTGTCCTTGCTGTGTTCTCCGCTGTGTCCTGCTGTGTACCCCTCTGTGTCCCCTGCTGTGTCCTGCTTTGTCCCCCACTGTGTCCTGCTGTGTCCCGCCTTATGTCCCTGCTGTGACCCCTTTGTGTCCCGCTGTGTACTGCTGTGTCCCCTACTGAGTCCCGCTGTGTCCCCCCTGTGTCCCAATATGTCCTCGCTGTGTCCCCCGCTGTGTCCCACTGTGTCCCCCCTGTGTCCCATGTGTGTCCCGCTGTGCCCCGCTGTGTCCTCCGCTGTGTCCCCTGCTGTGTCCTGCTGTGTCCCCTGCTGTGTCCCGCTGTGTCCCGCTGTGTCCCCCGCTGTCCCAAGCTGTGTCCCGCTGTGTCCTCACTGTGTCCCCCGTTGTGTCCGGTGTGTCCCCCGCTGTGTCCTGCTGTGTTGCACTGTGTCCCGCTGTGTCCCCGCTGTGTCCCGCTGTGTCCCCGCTGTGTGTTCTCCTTGTCCCACTGTGTACCCCGCTGTGTCCAGCTCTGTCCCCGCTGTGTCCCGCTGTATCCCCTATCTGTCCCCCGCTGTGTCCCCTGCTGTGTCCCGATGTGTCCCGCTGTGTCCCCCGCTTTGTCTCGCTGTGTCCCCCGCTGTGTCCCGCTGTGTCCTTGCTGTGTCCCCCGCTGTGTGCTGATGTTTCCGCGCTCTGTCCCCCACTGTGTTCCGCTGTGTACCCCGCTGTGTGCCGCTGTGTCCCCCGCTGTGTCCCGCTGTGTCCCCGCAGATTCACCACTTTTTCCCGCTGTGTCCCGTGTTGTCCCGCTTTGTCCCCCGCTGTGTCTCCGCTGAGTCCCCGCTCTGTCCCACTGTGTCACGCTGTGCCCTCGCTGTGTCCCCTCTGTCTCTTCGCTCCTGTCCCCCGCTGTGTCTCACACTTTTGACCCCGCTGTGGCCCACTGTGTCCCGCTGTGTCC
>NW_012293694.1:0-3245 GCF_000151885.1 Dipodomys ordii | reverse complement strand
TGTCCCGCTGTGTCTACTTCTGTGTCCCTGCTGTGTCCCGCTGTGTCCCGCTGTGTCCCGCTGTGTCCTCACTGTTTCCCACGCTGTGTCCCACTGTGTCCCCCGCTGTGTCCCGCTGTGTTTACTGCTGTTTCCCTGCTGTGTCCCGCTGTGTCCCGCTGTGTCCCTGCTGAGTCCCGCTGTGTCCCGCTGGGTCCCGCTGTGTCCTAGATGTGTTCCCCTCTGTGTCCCGCTGTGTCCCCCTCTCTGTCCCCCACTGTGTCATACTCTATCCCTTGGTGTCCCGCTTTGTCCCCCGCTGTGTCCCCCGCTGAGTCCCCTCTGTGTCCCCGCTGTGTCCCGCTCTGTCCTTGCTGTGTCCCCCGCTGTCTCCCGCTTTGTCCCACAATGTGTCCCGCTGTGTCCCACTGTGTCCTAGCTGTGTCCCCCGCTGTGTCCCACTGTGTCCCCCGCTGTGTCCCGCTGTGTCCCGCTGTGTACCCCGCTGTGTCCCGCTATGTTCCCGCATTGTCCCCGCTGTGTCCCACTGTGTTCCGTGGTGTCCCGCTTTGTCCCTTGCTTTGTCCCCAGCTGAGTCCCTGCTGTATCTCCGCTGTGTCCCCCGCTGTGTCGTGCCAGTGTCCCCCGCTGTGTCACGCTCTGTCCCCCGCTATGTCCCCTTTGTGTCCCGCTGTGTCCTCCCTGTGTCCCTCTGTGTCCCGTTGTGTCTCCCGCTGTATCGACGCTGCGTCCTGCTGGGTCCCGCTGGGCCTCGCTGTGTCCCCTGCTGTGTCCCACTGTGTCCCCGCTGTGTCCCCCGCTGTGTCCCACTTTGTCCCCGCTGTGTCCCACTGTGTCCGGCTGTGTCTGCCGCTGTGTCCCTTCTGTGTTGCCGCTGTGTCCCGCTGTGACCACCTTTGTCCCTCTGTGTCCCCCCCTGAGTCCCCGCTGTTTCCCCGCTGGGTCCCGCTGTGTCCCCGTTCTGTCCCGCTCTGTCCCCCGCTTTGTCCCCCTCTTTGTCCCCGCTGTGTCCCGCTGTGCCCCCCGCTGTTTCCCATTTTGTTCCCAGCTGTGTACCCCGCTGTGTCCCGCTGTGTCACACTGTGTCCCTTGGTGTCCCGCTTTGTCCCCCGCTGTGTCCCCCGGTGAGTCCCCGCTGTGTCCCCGCTGTGTCCCGCTGTGTCCTCCCTGTCTCCCCGCTGTGTCCCGCTGTGAACCCCGCTGTGTCCCGCTGTGTCCTCCCTGTGTCCCCACTGTGTTCCACTGTGTCCAGCTGTGTCCCGCTGTGTCCTCACTGTGTCCCACGCTGTTTTCCGCTGTGTCCTCATTGTGTCCCCTGCTGTGTCCCGTTGTGACCCCAGCTGTGTACCCCGCTGTGTCCCCTTTGTCCCCGTTGCATCGATGCTGTGTCCCGCTGGGTCCTGTTGTGTCCTTGCTGTGTTCTCCGCTGTGTCCTGCTGTGTACCCCTCTGTGTCCCCCGCTGTGTTCCGCTTTGTCCCCCACTGTGTCCTGCTGTGTCCCGCTGTGTCTGCTGTTGTGTCCCTGCTGTGACCACGCTGTGTCCCGCTGTGCCCCGATGTGTACTGCTGTGTCCCCCGCTGAGTCCCGCTGTGTCCCCCCTGTGTCCCAATGTGTCGTCGCTGTGTCCCCCGCTGTGTCCTGCTGTGTCCCCCCTGTGTCCCATGTGTGTCTCGCTGTGTCCCGTTATGTCCCCCGCTGTGTCCCCGATGTGTCCCGCTGTGTCCACCACTGTGTCCCGCTGTGCCCAATGCTGTGTCCCCGCTGTGTCCCCCGCTGTCCCCCGCTGTGTCCAGCTGTGTCCTCGCTGTGTCCCCTGTTGTGTCTC
Source organism: Dipodomys ordii (assembly GCF_000151885.1). Taxonomy (NCBI): domain Eukaryota; kingdom Metazoa; phylum Chordata; class Mammalia; order Rodentia; family Heteromyidae; genus Dipodomys; species Dipodomys ordii. The sequence goes on along the minus strand of NW_012293694.1, from coordinate 1,419 downwards.
GGTGTGTCTCCCGCTGTGTCCCGCTGTGTCCCCGCTGTGTCCCGCTATGTCCCGCTGTGTCCCCACTGTGTGCTCCCCTTGTTCCGCTGTGTACCCCGCTGTGTCCAGCTCTGTCCCCGCTGTGTCCGGCTGTGTCCCATATCTATCCCCCGCTGTGTCCCCTGCTGTGTCCCGCTGTGTCCCGCTGTGTCCCCGCTGTGTTCCGTTGTGTCACACTGTGTCCCGGGGTGTCCTGTTTTGTCCCCCGCTGTGTCCCCCACTGAGTCCCCTCTGTGTCCCTGCTGTGTCCCGCTGTGTCCTCGCTGTGTCCTCCGCTGTCTCCCGCTTTGTCCAATGCTTTGTCCCACTGTGTCCTCGCTGTGTTTCCTGGCTGTGTCCCGCTGTGTCCCCGCTTTTTCCCCGCTGTGTCCCACTGTGTCCCGCTGTGTACCCTGCTGTGACCTGCTATGTTCCCGCAGTGTTCCCGCTGTGTCCCGCTGTGTCCCGTGGTTTCCCGCTTTGTCCCCCGCTGTGTCTCCCGTTGAGTCCCCGCTGTGTCCTGCTGTGTCCTCCCTGTGTCCTCTGCTGTGTACCGCTGTGTCCCCCGCTGTGTCCCGCTGTGTCCTCGCTGTGTACCACGCTGTGTTCCGCTGTGTCCTGGCTGTGTCCCCCAATGTGTCCCTTTGTGTCCCCAGCTGTGTACCAGCTGTGTCCCCGCTGTATCAACGCTGTTTCCCGCTGAGTCCCGCTGTATCCTCGCTGTGTTCCCCGCTGTGTCCCGCTGTGTACCCCTCTGTGTCCCCCTCTGTGTCCCACTGTGTCCCCTGCTGTGTCCCGCTGTGTCCTGCTGTGTCCCGCTGTGTCCCCCTGTGACCCCGCTTGTCCCGCTGTGTCTACTGCTGTGTCCCTGCTGTGTCCTGTTGTGTTCTGCTGTGTCCCGCTGTGTCCCGCTGTGTCCTTGCTGTGTCCCACGCTGTGTTCCGCTGTATCCTCACTATGTCCCCCGATGTGTCCCTTTGTGTCCCCAGCTGTGTAACCCGCTGTGTCCCGCTGTGTCCCCGCTGTGTCCTCGCTGTGTTCCCCGCTGTGTCCCGCTGTGTAACACTCTGTGTCCCCCTCTGTGTCCCGCTGTGTCTCTCGCTGTGTCCCGCTGTGTCCCGCTGTGTCCCCCGCTGTGTCCCGCTGTGTCCCCCGCTGTGTCCCGCTTTGTCCCCTGCTGTGTTTCACTGTGTCCTTTCTGTGTCCCCCGCTGTGTGCCACAGTGTCCTCGCTCTGTCCCCCACTGTGTTCCGCTGTTTCGCCCGCTGTGTCTCGCTGTGTCCCCGCAGGATCACCGCTGTTTCCCGCTGTGTCACGCTGTGTTCCGTGGTGTCCCGCTCTGTCCCCCGCTATGTCTCCGCTTTGTCCCCGCTGTGTCCCTCTGTGTCCCTCGCTGTTTCC
>NW_012293693.1:0-2007 GCF_000151885.1 Dipodomys ordii | reverse complement strand
TCAAGCGGGACACAGTTGGGACACTACAGGGACACAGCGGGACAAAGCGGGGTACACAGCAGGACACAGCGGGACACAGCCGGGGACACAGCGGGGGACAGCAGAGACAGAGAGGGGACACAGCGAGACGCAGCGTTGACACAGCCTGACACAAAGAGTACACAGCGAGGACACAGCAGGGACAGAGCGGGACACAACGGGACATAGCGGGACACAGCGGGGGACACAGCGGGACACAGCTTGGGACACAGCGGGGACATATCGGGACTCAGCGGGGACACAGCAGGGACACAGAGGGGGACACAGCGGGACACAGCGGGGGACACAGTGAGGACACAGCGGGGACTCAGCGGGGTCACAGCGGGATACAGCGGGACACAGACTGACACAGCGGGACACAGCAGAGGACACAGCGGGACACAGCGGAGGACAGAGCGACGACACAGCAAGACACAGCGGGGACACAGGGGGACTCAGCAGGGTTACAGCGGGACACAACGGGACACAGCAGGACACAGCGTGACACAGCGGGGACACAGCGGGGACACAGCGGGACACAATGGGACACAGCGGGGGACACAGTAGGACAGAGCGGGGGACACAGCGGGGGACAGAGGGGGACACCACGAATAACAGAGCAAGGACACAGCGGGACCCAGCGGGACACAGCCTCGATACAGCGGGATTCACAGCGTTACACAGCGGGTTACACAGCTGGGGACACAAAGGGACACAGTGGTGGACACAGCGGGACACAGCGGGACAGAGTGGGACACAGACGGGATAAAGCATGAGACACAGCGGGGGACAGAGCGGGAGACAGCGGGGGACACAGCGAGGACACAGCGGGACACAGCGGGGACACAGCGGGTACTCAGCTGGGGACACAGCGGGGGACAAAGCGGGACACCACGGAACATAGCGGGACACAGCGCGAAACAGCGGTGACCCTGCGGGGACACAGCGGGGTACACAGCGGTACACAGCGGGACCGAGTGGGGGACACAGCGGGACACAGAGGGGGATAGAGCGTGAGACACAGCGAGACACATCAGAGACAAAGCTGTACACAGCAGGGTACACAGAGGGACACAGCGGGGAAACAGCGGGGGACACAGAGGGACAAAGCGGGGGACACAGCGGGGAACACAGCGAGGACACAGCGGGACACAGCGGGACACAGCGGAGTACACAGCTGGGGACACAACGGGTCACTGCGGGGGACACATCAAGGACACAGCAGGACACAGCGGGGACACAGCCGGGACACTGCGGAAACATAGCGGGACACAGCGGGGTACACAGCGGGACACAGCGGGACACAGCCTGGGACACAGCGGGGACATAGCGGGACACAGCGGGGGACACAGCGAGGACACAGCGGGACACAGAGGGTACTCAACGTGGGACACAGCTAGGGACAAAGCAGGACACCATGGGACACAGTGTGACACAGCGGGACACAGCGGGGACACTGCGGGGACACAGAGGGACAAAGCGGGGGAAACAAACTGACACAACGGAGTACACAGCGGGACACAGCGGGCACAAAGCGGGGACACAGTGGGACACAGCAGGACACAGCAGGGACAGAGCGGGACACAGCAAGACACAGCGGGGGACACAGCGGGACACAGCGGGGAGCACAGCGAGGACACAGCGCGACACAGAGGGACAAAGCTGGGGACACAGGGGGACACAGCGGGACACAGTGGGGGACACAGCGAGGACAAATTTGGACACAGCTGGGACACAGCGGGACTCAGCGGGGGACACAGAAGTACACAGCCAGACACAGCGGGACACAGCGTGGGACACACAGGGGTACACAGCGATACACAGCGGGGAACACAGCGAGGACACAGCGGGACCCAGCGGGACACAGCGTCGTTACAACGGGGACACAGCGGGATAGAGCGGGGTACACAGCTGGGGACACAGCGGGGTACACAGCGGGACACAGCGGGACACAGCTTGGAACACAGCGGGACACAGCGGGGGACATGA
>NW_012293692.1:0-4374 GCF_000151885.1 Dipodomys ordii | reverse complement strand
AAGGACACAGCGGGACCCCAGCGGGACACAGCGGGACAGAGTGGGACAGAGACGGGATAAAGCGTGAGACACAGTGGGGGACAGAGCGGGAGACAGTGGGGGACACAGCGAGGACACAGCGGGACACAGCGGGGACACAGCTGGGGAAACAACGGCACACAGGCGGGGACACGCGAGGAAACAGCGAAACACAAGGGGGGACACAGCAAGGACACAGCGGGACACAGCGGGACACAGCTTGGGACACAACGGGAACACAGCGGGACACAGCGGGGGACACAGCGAGGAAACAGCGGGACACAGCGGGACACAGCCAGGGACAAAGTGGGGGACAGGGGGGGACCCAGCAAGAACACAGCAGGACACCATGGGACACAGTGTGACACAGCGGGACACAGCGGGGGACCCATCGAGGACACAGCGGGATATATTGGGGGACACAGAGAGGACACAGTGGGGGGACATAGCAGGTGACACAGCTGGACACAGTGGGGAACACTGCGAGGACACAGCGGGATCCAGAAGGACACAGCGTCGATACAGCGGGGACACAGCGTTACACAGCGTGGTACACAGCTGTGGACACAATGGGACACAGTGGGGGCACAGCGGGACACAGCGGGACACAGTGGGACACAGCCGGGACAATGCGTGAGACACAGCGGGGGACAGAGCGGGAGACAGCGGGGGACACAGCGAGGACACAGCGGGACACAGCGGTGACAAAGCGGGGGACACAGAAGGACACAGCGGGGGACACAGCGGGGGAGACAGCAGGACACAGCGGGACACAGCGGGGGACACAGGGGGGACACAGCGGGACACAGCGGGGGACACAGCGAGGACATATTGGGACACAGCAGGGACACAGCGGGACTCAGCGGGGGACACAGCGAGGACACAGCGGGACACAGCGGTGACACAGCTGGACACAACGGAGTACACAGCGGGATACAGAGGGCACACAGTGGGGACACAGCAGGACACAGCAGGGAACACAGGGAGGACACAGCTGGACCCAGCGGGACACAGCGTCGATACAGCGGGGACACAGCGGGACACAGCGGGGTACACAGCTGGGGACACAACGGGACACAGAGGGGGACACAGTGAGGACACAGCGGGACACAGCATGGACAGAGCCGGACACAGTGGGACACAGCAGTTCACAGCGGGGGACACTGCGGGACAAAGCGGGGGACTCAGCGAGGACACAGAGGGACACAGCGGGGGACACAGCAAGGACACAACGGGGGACACAGCGGGGAACACAGCAGGACACAGCGAGGAACAGCGTCGATACAGCGGGGACACAGCGTTACACAGCGTGGTTCACAGCTGTGGACACAACGGGACACAGTGTGGGCACAGCGGGACATAGCGTGACACAGTGGGACACAGAGGGGACAAAGCATGAGGCACAGCGGGGGACAGAGTGGGAGACAGCGGGGGACACAGCGGGGACACAGCGGGGACTCAGCGGGGTCACAGCGGGATACAGCGGGACACAGACTGACACAGCGGGACACAGCAGAGGACACAGCGGGACACAGCGGAGGACAGAGTGACGACACAGCAGGACACAGCGGGGACACAGGGGGACTCAGCAGGGTTACAGCGGGACAAAACGGGACACAGCAGGACACCGCGTGACACAGCTGGGACACAACAGGGACACAGCGGGGGACACAGCGGGACAAAACGGGACACAGCGGGGGACAAAGTAGGACAGAGTGGGGGACACAGTGGGGGACAGAGGGGGACACCACGAATAACAAAGCAAGGACACAGCAGGACCCAGCGGGACACAGCCTCGATACAGCGGGATTCACAGCGTTACACAGCGGGTTACACAGCTGGGGACACAAAGGGACACAGTGGTGGACACAGCGGGACACAGCGGGACAGAGTGGGACACAGACGGGATAAAGCGTGAGACACAGCGGGGGACAGAGCGGGAGACAGCGGGGGACACAGCGAGGACACAGCGGGGACTCAGCTGGGGACACAGCGGGGGACAAAGCGGGACACCACGGACACAGTGGGACACAGCGCAAAACCGCGGTGACCCTGCGGGGACACAGCGGGACACAGCGGGGGACACAGCGGGACACAGCGGTACAGAGTGGGGGACACAGCGGGACACAGCGGGAGATAGAGCCTGAGACACAGCGAGACACATCAGAGACAAAGCTATACACAGCGGGGTACATAGAGGGACACAGCGGGGAAACAGCGGGGGACACAGCGGGACACAGCGGGGAACACAGCGAGGACACAGCGGGACACAGCGGGACATAGCGTCGATACAGCGGGGACACAGCGGGACACAGCGGGGTACACAGCTGGGGACACAACGGGACACAGCAGGGGACACATCGAGGACACTGCAGGACACAGCGGGGGACACAGGGGGGACACAGCGGGACACAGCGGGGGACACAGCGAGGACACATTTGGACACAGCAGGGACACAGCGGGACTCAGCAGGGGACACAGCAGTACACATCCGGACACAGCGGGACACAGCGTCATTACAACGGGGACACAGCGGGACAGAGCGGGGTACACAGCTGGGGACACAATGGGGCACAGCGGGGGACACAGCGAGGACACAGTGGGACACAGCGGGACACAGCGGGGACATTGCGGGAACATAGCGGGACACAGCGGGGTACACAGCGGGACACAGCCGGACACAGCTTGGGACACAGCGGGGACACAGCGGGACACAGCGGGGGACACAGCTAGGACACAGCGGGACACAGTGGGGACACAAAGGGGACTCAGCGGGGGAAACAGCGGGGGAAAAAGCAGGACACCATGGGACACAGTGTGGCACAGCAGGACACAGAGGGAACACTGCGACGACACAGCGGGACAAAGCGGGGGACACAGCGGGACACAGCGGGACACAGCGGGGGACACAGCGGTGGACAGTGGAGACAAAGAGAGGACACAGCGGGACACAGCGGTGACACAGCTGGACACAACGGAGTAAACAGCGGGACACAGCGGGCACAGAGCGGGGACAGAGCGGGACACAGCTGGACACAGCGGGACATAGCGGGGGACACAGCGGGACACAGAGGGGGACACAGTGAGGACACAGTGGGACACAGCGGGGGACACAGCGGGGACACAGCGGTGACACAGCTGGACACAACCAAGTACACAGCGGGATACAGCGGGCACACAGCGGGGACACAGCGGGACACAGCGGGGAACACAGTGAGGACACAGCAGGACCCAGCGAGACACAGCGTCGTTACAGCGGGGACACAGCGGGACACAGCGGAGTACACAGCTGTGGACACAACGGGACACAGTGTGGGCACAGCGGGACACAGCGGGACAGAGTGGGACACAGACGGGATAAAGCGTGAGACACAGCAGGGGACAGAGTGGGAGACAGCGGGGGACACTGCGAGGACACAGCGGGACACAGCTGGGACACAGCGGGGACTCAGATGGGGACACAGTGGGGGACAAAGTGGGACACCACGGAACACAGCGGGACACAGCTCGAAACAGCGGTGACCCTGCGGGTACACAGCGGGACACAGCGGGGGACACAGCGGGACACAGAGGGGGATAGAGCGTGAGACACAGCGAGACACATCAGAGTTAAAGCTGTACACAGCGGGATACACAGAGGGACACAGCGGGGAAACAGCGGGGGACACAGCGGGACACAGCGGGGGACACAGCGGGACACAGCTGGGAACACAGCGAGGACACAGCGGGACACAGAGGGACACAGCGTCGATACAGCGGGGACACAGCGTTACACAGCGTGGTACACAGCTGTGGACACAATGGGACACAGTGGGGGCACAGCGGGACACAGCGGGACACAGTGGGACACAGCCGGGACAATGCGTGAGACACAGCGGGGGACAGAGCGGGAGACAGCGGGGGACACAGCGAGGACACAGCGGGACACAGCGGTGACAAAGCGGGGGACACAGAAGGACACAGCGGGGGACACAGCGGGGGAGACAGCAGGACACAGCGGGACACAGCGGGGGACACAGGGGGGACACAGCGGGACACAGCGGGGGACACAGCGAGGACATATTGGGACACAGCAGGGACACAGCGGGACTCAGCGGGGGACACAGCGAGGACACAGCGGGACACAGCGGTGACACAGCTGGACACAACGGAGTACACAGCGGGATACAGAGGGCACACAGTGGGGACACAGCAGGACACAGCAGGGAACACAGGGAGGACACAGCTGGACCCAGCGGGACACAGCGTCGATACAGCGGGGACACAGCGGGACACAGCGGGGTACACAGCTGGGGACACAACGGGACACAGAGGGGGACACAGTGAGGACACAGCGGGACACAGCATTGATAACTA
>NW_012293691.1:0-3517 GCF_000151885.1 Dipodomys ordii | reverse complement strand
GAGAGAAGAAGAAGAAGAAGAAGAAGAAGAAGAAGAAGAAGAAGAAGAAGAAGAAGAAGAAGAAAAAGAAGAAGAAGAAGAACAAGAAGAAGAAGAAGAAGAAGAAGGAGAAGAAGAAGAAGAAGGAGAAGCATAAGGAGAAGCAGTAGAAGCAGAAGAAGCAGAAGCAGGAGAAGCAGAAGCAAAAGAAAAAGAATAAGCAAAAGAAGCAGAAGCAGTGGGAGAAGCAGAAGAAGGAGAAGGAGAAGGAGCAGCAGAAGGAGAAAGAGAAGCAGAAGAAGCAAGAGAAGCAGAAGCAGAAGAAACAGAAGAAGGAGAAGAGCAAAAGCAGAAGCAGAAGTAGAAACAGAAGCAGAAGGAGAAGGAGAAAGAGTAGCAGGAGAAGCAGAAGAAGCTGAAGCAGGGGAAGCAGAAGGAGAAGAAGCAGAAAAAGCAGAAGCAGAACCTGAAGCAGAACGAGAAGCAAGAGAAGCAGAAGCAGAAGAAGCAGGAGAAGCAGAAGCAGAAGAAGGAGAAGAGCAGAAGCAGAAGCAGAAGGAGAAGCAGAAGGAGAAGCAGAATAAGCAGAAGCTGAAGTAGAAGGAATAGAAAAATCAGAAGAAGCAGAAGAGGAAGCAGCAGGAGAAGCAGAAGCAGAAGAAGGAGAAGGAGAAAGAGAAGGATTTGGAGTAGAAGAAAGAGAAGGATAAGCAGAATTAGAAAGAGAAGGAGAAGGAGAAGCAGAAGCAGGAGAAGCAGAAGCAGAATGAAAAGCAGAAGAAGGAGAAATTGAAACAGAAGAAGATGCAGAAGGAGAAGCAGAAGCAGAAGGAGAAGCACAAGAAGGAGGAGAAGGAGAAGAGAAGGATAATCATAAAGAGAAACATGAGAAGAAGAAGCAGAAGCGGGAGAAGCAGAAGGAGAAGAAATAGAAGAAGGAGAAGAAGCAGAAGGAGAAGCATTAACAGAAGGAGTTGCAGAAATAGACGCAGAAGAAGCCGAAGAAGCAGAAGAAGAACCTGAAGCAGAAGGAGAAGCAGAAGAAGCAGAATCTGGAGAAGAAGAAGGAGAACCAGAAGGAGAACCAGAAGCAGAAAGAGAAGCAAAAGCAGAAGGAGAAGCAGGAGAAACAGAAGAAGCAGAAGCAGTAGCAGAAGAAGCTGACGATGCAGAAGCAGAAGGAGAAGCAGAAGGAAAAGAAGAAGAACAAGAAGGAGAAGGAGAAACAGAAGGAGAAGCAGAATGAGAAGCAGGAAAATCAGAAGAAGCAGTAGCAGACGGAGAAGGAGAAGCAGAAGTAGAAGAAGAAGAATAAGGACAAGCACAAGCAGAAGGAGATGCAGAAGGAGAAGCAGGAGAAGCAGAAGAAGCAGAAACAGAAGGAGTAGAAGAAGGAGAAGAAGAAGCAGAAGAAGCAGAAGCAGAAAGAGAAGCAAACGAAGAGAAGCAGAACGAGAAGCAGGAGAAGCAGAAGAAGAAGAAACAGAAGAAGGAGAAGTAGCAGAAGCAGAAGGAGAAGCAGAAAGAGAAGCAGAAACAGAAGGAGAAGCAGAAAGAGAAGGAGGGGAAGCAGAAGAAGCAGAAGCATAAGAATCCAAAGAAGCAGAAACAGAACCTGAAGCAGGAGAAGTAGAAGAAGCAGAATCTGGAGAAGCAGAATGAGAAGCAGAAGGAGAAGCAGAAGCAGAAAGAGAATCAAAAGCAGAAGTAGAAGCAGAAGAAACAAAAGAAGCAGAAGCAGTATTCGTTGTAGCAGAGCAGAAGGAGAATCACAAGGAGAAGCAGAGAAGGGAGAAGGAGAAGCAGAAACAGAAGAAGCAGCAGAAGGAGAAGCAGAAGCAGAAGAAGATGCAGAAGGAGAAGCAGGAGAAGCAGAGAAGCAGAGCAGAAGGAGAAGCAGAAGTAGGAGAAGGAGATGGAGAAGGAAGGGCAGCAGAAGCAATAGGAGAAGCAGAAGGAGCAGCAGAAGAATGAGAGAAGCAGGAAAAGCAGAAGCAGAAGAAAGAGAAGTAGAAGAAGAAGAAGAAGAAGAAGAAGAAGAAGAAGAAGAAGAAGAGTAAGAAGAAGACGAAGAAGAAGACGAAGGAGAAGACGAAGAAGAAGAAGAAGAAGAAGAAGAAGAAGAAGAAGAAGAAGAAGAAGAAGAAGAAGAAGAAGAAGAAGAAGAAGAAGAAGAAGAAGCATAAGGAGGAACATAAGGAGAAGCAGTAGAAGCAGAAGAAGCAGAAGCAGGAGAAGCAGAAGCAGAAGAAAAAGAATAAGCAGAAGAAGCAGAAGCAGAAGCAGGGGGAGTATCAGAAGAAGGATAAGGAGAAGTAGCAGCAGAAGGAGAAGCAGAAGCAGAATGAGAAGCAGAAACAGAAGGAGAACAAGAAGGAGAAGCAGGAGAATCAGAAGAAGCAGAAGTAGAAGCAGAAAGAGAAGGAGATGAAGGAGAAGCAGAAGTAGCATCAGAAGAAACAGAAGAAGAAGAAGCAGAAGAAGGAGAAGAGCAGAAGCAGAAGCAGAAGGAGAAGCAGAAGCAGAAGGAGAAGCAGGAGAAGCAGAAGAAGCAGGAGAAGCAGAAGCAGAAGAAACAGAAGAAGCCGAAGAAGCAGAAGCAGAATCTGAAGCAGAAGGAGAAACAGAAGAAGCACAATCTGAAGCAGAAGCAGAAGAAACAGTAATAGTAGAATAAGCAGAAGCAGAAGCAGCAGGAGAAGCAGAAGAAGAAGACGGAGAAGGCGAGAGAGAAGGATTAGGAGTAGGAGAAGCAAAAGGATAAGCAGAAGCAGAAAGAGACGCAGAAGGAAAAGCAGCACGAGAAGTAGGAGAAGCAGGAGAAGCAGGAGAAACAGAAGACGCAGAAGCAGAATGAGAAGCAGAAGCAGAAGGAGAAGCAGAAGCAGAAGGAGAAGCAGAAGAAGAAGAAGGAGAAGGAGAAGGAGAAAGAGAAGCAGAAAGAGAAGCAGAACGAGAAGCAGGAGAAGCAGAAGCAGGAGAAGCAGAAGCAGAAGAAACAGAAGGAGAAGAAGCAGAAGCAGAAGCAAAAACAGAAGGGAAAGCAGAAAGAGAAGCAGGAGAAGCAGAAGAAGCAGCAGCAGGAGAAGCAGAAGCTGAAGAAGCCGAAGAAGCAGAAGCAGAACCTGAAGCAGAAGGAGAAGCAGGAGAAGCAGAAGAAGCAGAATCTGGAGAAGCAGAAGGAGAAGCAGAAGCAGAAAGAGAAGCAGAAGAAGAAGCAGTAGAAGGAAAAGCAGCAGGAGAAGCAGAAAGAGCAGCAGAAGGAGAAGCAGGAGATGCAGAAACAAGAGAAGCAGAAGCAGAAGAAACAGGAGAAGGAGAAGAAGCAGAAGCAGAAGGAGAAGCAGAAGCAGAAGCAGAACCTGAAGCAGAAGGAGGGGCAGGAGAAGCAGAAGAAGCAGAATCTGGAGAAGCAGAAGGAGAAGCAGAAGCAGAAAGAGAAGCTGAAGAAGAAGCAGTAGAAGGAAAAGCAGCAGGAGCAAGCATATGGAGCAGCAGAATGAGAAGCTGGAGATGCAGAAACAAGAGAAGCAGAATC
>NW_012293690.1:0-2864 GCF_000151885.1 Dipodomys ordii | reverse complement strand
AGTAGAAGAAGAAGAAGAAGAAGAGGAGAAGAAGTAGAAGAAGATGAAGGAGAAGGAGAAGGAGAAGGAGAAGAAGAAGAAGAAGAAGAAGAAGAAGAAGAAGAAGAAGAAGAAGAAGAAGAAGAAGAAGAAGAAGAAGAAGAAGAAGAAGAAGAAGAAGAAGAAGAAGACGGAGCAAAAGGAGAAGCAGGAGAAGCAGAAGCAGAAGAGGAAGAAGCAGAAGGAGAAGCAGAAGGAGAAGAATAAAGAGAAGCAGAAGAAGCAGAAGCAGGAGAAGCAGAAGCAGAAGAAAAAGAAGAAGCATGAGAAGCAGAACAGAGGGAGAAGGAGAAGATGTAGAAGCAGAAAGAAAAGCAGAAGAACGAGAAGGAGAAGGAGAAACAGAAGGAGAAGCAGAAGGAGAGGCAGAGGGAGAAGCCGAAGGAGAAGCAGGAAAAGCAGAAGAAGCAGAAGCAAAAGGTGAACCAAAAGAAGCAGGAGAAGCAGAAAAAGAAGCACAAGAACAAGCACAAGCACAAGGAGAAGCAGGAGAAGCAGAAGAAGCAGAAGCTGAAGGAAAAGGAGAAGTAGGAGAAGGAGAAGGAGGAGAAGCAGAAGGAGAAGCAGAAGCAGAATGAGTAGCAGAAAGAGAAGCAGGAGAAGCACAAGAAGCAGAAGCAGGAGAACCCGAAAGAGAAGAAGAAGAAGAAGAAGAAGAAGCAGGAGAAGCTAAGAAGCAGAAGAGAAGAAGCAGCATAAGAAGAACCGTAAGGAGAAGCAGTAGAAGCAAAGAAGCAGAATCAGGAGAAGCAGAAGCGGAAGAAAAAGAATAAGCAAAAGAAGCAGAAGCAGAAGCACTGGGAGAAGCAGAAGCAGAAGGAGAAGGAGCAGCAGAAGGAGAAGCAGAAGCAGAAAGAGAAGCAGAAACAGAAGGACACAAAAGGAGAAGCAGGAGAATCAGAAGAAGCAGAAGTAGAAGCAGAAAGAGAAGGAGAAGAAGGAGAAGCAGAAGTAGAATCAGAAGAAACAGAAGAAGAAGAAGCAGAAGAAACAGAAGCAAAAGAAACAGAAGAAGGAGAAGAGCAGAAGCAGAGGCAGAAGGAGAAGCAGAAGCAGAAGGAGAAGCAGAAAGAGAAGCAGGAGAAGCAGAAGAAGCAGGAGAAGCAGAAGCAGAAGAAACAGAAGAAGCCGAAGAAGCAGAAGCAGAATCTGAAGCAGAAATAGAAACAGAAGAAGCACAATCTGAAGCAGAAGCAGAAGAAACAGAAATAGTAGAATAAGCAGAAGCAGAAGCAGCAGGAGAAGCAGAAGAAGAAGACAGAGAAGGCGAGAGAGAATGATTAGGAGTAGGAGAAGCAAAAGGATAAGCAGAATCAGAAAGAGACGCAGAATGAAAAGCAGCACAAGAAGTAGGAGAAGCAGGAGAAGCAGAAGCAGGAGAAGCAGAAGAAACAGAAGACGCAGAAGCAGAATGAGAAGCAGAAGGAGAAATTGAAGCAGAAGCAGAAGGAGAAGCAGAAGTAGAAAGAGAAGCAAAAGAAGGAGAAGGAGAAGCACAAAGAAAAGCAGAAAGAGAAGCAGAACTAGAAGCAGGAGAAGCAGAAGCAGGAGAAGCAGAAGCAGAAGAAACAGAAGAAGGAGAAGAAGCAGAAGCAGAAGGAGAAGCAGAAGCAGAAAGAGAAGCAAAAGCAGAAGGAGAAGCAGAAGGAGAAGCAGAAGAAACAAAGAAACAGAAAGAGTAGCAGTAGAAGCTGAAGATGTAGAAGCAGAAAAAGAAGCACAATAAATAGCAGAAGAACGAGAAGGAGAAGGAGAAACAGAAGGAGAAGCAGAAGGAGAACCAGAAAGAGAATCAGGAAAAGCAGAAGAAACAGAAGCAGACGGAGAAGTAGAAGAAGGAGAAGGAGAAGCAGAAGCAGAAGAAGAATCACAAGGAAAAGCACAAGCAGAAGGAGATGCAGAAGGAGAAGCAGGAGAAGGAGAAGAAGCAGAAGCAGAAGGAGAACTAAAGAGAAGAAGCAGAAGCAGAAGAAGCAGAAGCAGAAGTAGAAAGAGAAGCCGACTAAAAGAAGCCGAACGAGAAGAAGAGAAGCAGAAGAAGCAGAAGCGGGAGAGGCAGAAGAAGAAGAAACAGAAGAAGGAGAAGGAGCAGAAGCAGAAGGAGAAGCAGAAGGAGAAGCAGAAAAAGAAGGAGAAGCAGAAAGAGAAGGAGGAGAAGCAGAAGAAGCAGGAGAAGCAGAAGCATAAGAATCCGAAGAAGCAGAAGCAGAACCTGAAGCAGAAGGAGAAGCAGGAGAAGCAGAAGAAGCAGTATCTGGAGAAGCAGAATGACAAGCTGACGGAGAAGCAGAAGCAGAAAGAGAATCAAAACAGAAGGAGAAGCAGAAGAAACAGAAGAAGCAGAAGCAGTAGCAGTTACAGCAGAAGGAGAAGCAGAAGGAAAAGCAGGAGAACAAGAAGGAGAAAGAGAAACAGAAGCAGAAGGAGAAGGAGAATCAGAAGGAGAAGCAGAAGAAGCAGAAGGAGAAACAGAAAGAGAAACAGAAGCAGAAGAAGCAGCACAAGGAGAAGCAGAAGCAGAAGAAGATGCATAACGAGAAGCAGGAGAAGCAGAAGAAGCAGAAGCAGAAGGAGAAGTAGAAGTAGGAGAAGGAGAAGGAAGAGCCGCAGAAGCAATAGGAGAAGCAGAAGGAGAAGCAGAAGGAGAAGCAGAAGCAGAATGAGAAGAAGAAAGAGAAGGAGTAGAAGCAGAAGAAGCAGGAAAAGAAGAAGCAGAATAAAGAGGAGAAAAAGAAGAAGAAGAAGAAGAAGAAGAAGAAGAAGAAGAAGAAGAAGAAGAAGAAGAAGAAGAAGAAGAAGAAGAAGAAGAAGAAGAAGAAGAAGGT
>NW_012293689.1:0-4581 GCF_000151885.1 Dipodomys ordii | reverse complement strand
TTCTGCTTCTGCGTCTTCTGTTTCTTCTGCTTCTCCTGCTTCTGCTTCTTCTGCTTCTCCTACTTCTCGAGCTGCTTCTCCTTCCGCTTCTCTTTCAGATTCTGCTTATCCTTTTGTTTCTCCTACTCCTAATCCTTCTCTCTCGCCTTCTCCGTCTTCTTCTTCTGCTTCTCCTGCTGCTTCTGCTTCTGCTTATTCTACTATTTCTGTTTCTTCTGCTTCTGCTTCAGATTGTGCTTCTTCTGTTTCTCCTTCTGCTTCAGATTCTGCTTCTGCTTCTTCGGCTTCTCCTGTTTCTTCTGCTTCTGCTTCTCCTGCTTCTTCTGCTTCTCCTGCTTCTTCTGAATCTCCTGCTTCTCTTTCTGCTTCTCCTTCTGCTTCTGCTTCTCCTTCTGCATCTGCTTCTGCTCTTCTCCTTCTTCTGTTTCTTTTGCTTCTTCTTCTTCTGCTTCTTCTTCTTCTCTTTCTTCTGATTCTACTTCTGCTTCTCCTTCTTCTCCTTCTCTTTCTGCTTCTACTTCTGCTTCTTCTGATTCTCCTGCTTCTCCTTCTTGTTCTCCTTCTGTTTCTGCTTCTCTTTCTGCTTCTGCTTCTCTTTCTGCTGCTCCTTCTCCTTCTCCTTCTTCTGCTTCTCCCACTGCTTCTGCTTCTGCTTCATTTGCTTATTCTTTATCTTCTGCTTCTCCTGTTTCTGCTTCTTCTGCTTCTACTACTTCTCCTTATGCTTCTCCTTATGCTTCTCCTTATGCTTCTCCTTCTTCTTCTTCTTCTTCTTCTTCTTCTTCTTCTTCTTCTTCTTCTTCTTCTTCTTCTTCTTTCTTCTCCTTCTTCTCTTTCGTCTGCTTCTTCCTTTCCTACTTCTTCTGCTTCTACTGCTTCTCTTTCTGCTTCTCATTCTGCTTCTGCTTCTCCTTCTGCTTCTCCTATTGCTTCTGCTGCCCTTCCTTCTCCTTCTCCTTCTCCTACTTCTGCTTCTCCTTTTGCTTTTGCTTCTTCTACTTCTCCTGCTTCTCCTTCTGCATCTTCTTCTGCTTCTGCTTCTCCTTCTGCTGCTTCTTCTGCTTCTGCTTCTCCTTCTGCTTCTCCTTCTGCTGCTCCTTCTGCTTCTCGTTCTTCTTCTGATTCTCCTTCTGCTCTTCCTACTCCTAATCCTTCTCTTTCTCCTTCTCCTTCTTCTTCTGCTTCTCGTTCTGCTTCTGCTACTGCTTCTTCTGCTTGTTCTGTTTCTTCTGCTTCAGGTCCTGCTTCTGCTTCTTCAGCTTCTTCTGTTTCTTGTGCTTCTGCTTCTCCTGCTACTGCTTCTTCTCCTTCTCTTTCTGCTTCTCCTTCTGCTTCTGCTTCTCCTTCTGCTCCTTCTCCTTCTTCTGTTTCTTCTTCTTCTTCTGCTTCTCCCGCTTATGCTTCTTCTGCTTCTCCTTCCTTTCCTCTGCTTCTGCTTCTCCTTCTCCTTCTTCTGCTTCTCTTTCTGCTTCTGCTTCTTCTGATTCTCCAACTAATCCTTCTTCTTCTCCTTCTGTTTCTGCTTCTCTTTCTGCTTCTCCATCTCCTTCTGCTTCACCTTCTACTGCTCCTTCTCCTTCTTCTGTTTCTCCCTCTGCTTCTGCTTCTTATGCTTCTTCTTGTTCTGCTTCTGCTTCTCCTGCTTCTGTTTCTTATGCTTCTACTGCATCTTCTTCTGCTTCTGTTTCTTCTGCTTCTTCTGCTTCACTTCTCTTTCTGCTTCTGCTTCTCCTGCTTGTTTTTCTGCTTCTTCTGCTGCTTCTCATTCTGCTGCTTCTTCTACTTCTCCTTCTGCTTCTTCTTCTACTTCTACTTCTGCTTCTCTTTCTGCTTCTGCTTCTTCTGTTTCTCCTGCCTGAATTTCTGGTTCTACTTGTTCTGCTGCTTCTCCTTCTGCTTCTGCTTCTACTTCTGCTTCTGTTTCTGCTTCTTCTGCTTCTTCTCTTTCGGCTTCTCCTGCTTCTGCTTCTTGTGCTTCTCCTGCTTCTCTTTCTCCTTCTCATTCCGCTTCGGCTTCTCCTTCTGCTTCTCCTCCTTCTCCTTCTCCTACTTCTGCTTCTCCTTCAGCTTCTGCTTCTTCTGTTTCTCCTGCTTCTCCTTCTGCATCTCCTTCTGCTTGTGCTTGTCCTTATGCTTCTTCTTCTGCTTCTGCTTCTCCTTCTCCTTCTTTTGTTTCTCCTTTTGATTCTGCTTCTTCTGCTTTTCCTACTTCTCCTTATGCTTCTGCTTCTTCTGCTTCTCCTGCATCTTCTTCTGCTTCTGCTTCTCTTTCTCCTTCTTCTGCGTATCCTTCTGATTCTCCTTCTGCTTCTTCTTCTGCTTTACCTGCTTCTCATTCTGCTTCTCCTTCTGTTTCTCCTTCTCCTTCTTGTTCTTCTGCTTTTCCTTCTGCTTCTCGTTCTGCTTCTGCTACAACTGCTACTGCTTCTACTTCTTCTGTTTCTTCTGCTTCTCCTTCTGCTTTTGATTCTCTTTCTGCTTCTGCTTCTCCTTCAACTTGTCATTCTGCTTCTCCAGATTCTGCTTCTTCTGCTTTTCCTGCTTCTCCTTCTGCTTCAGGTTCTGCTTCTGCTTCTTCGGATTCTTATGCTTCTGCTACTCCTGCTTCTGCTTCTTCTGCTTCCCCACCTTATCTTTCTGCTTCTCCTTCTGTTTCTGCTTCTCCTTTTGCTTCTGCTTCTTGTCCTTCTCCTGTTTCTTCAGCTTCTGCTTCTCCTGTTTCTGCATCTTCTGCTTTTCCTGCTTCTCTTTCTCCTGTTCATCTGCGTCTGCTTCTCCTGCTTCTGCTCATCTGCTTTTCCTGCTTCTCTACTGCTTCTCCTTCTGCTTCTGCTCCTTCTATTTGTTCTGTTTCTTCTTCTTCTGCTTCTCCCGCTCTGCTTATTCTGCTTCTCCTGCTTCTCGTTCTGCTTCTCTTCGTCGGCTTCTCTTTCTACTTCTCCTTTGCTTCTTCTGATTCTGCTTCTTCTCCTTCTCCTTCTCCTTCTGCTTGTGCTTCTTCTGCTTCTCCTGCTACTCCTTCTGCATATCCTTCTGCTTGTGCTTTTCCTTCTGATTCTTCTTCTGCTTCTCCGTCTTCTGCTTCTCTGTCTGTTTCTGCTTCTTCTGTTTTTCCTGCTTCTCCTACTGCTTCTCATTCTTCTTCTCCTTCTGTTTCTCCTTGTCGTTATTCAGCTATTCCTTCTGCTTCTCTATCTGCTTCTGCATCTTCAGCTTCTTCTGCTACTGCTTCTGCTTCTGCTTCTTCTGTTTCTTCTGCTTCTCTTTCTGCTTCTCCTTCTGCTTTTGCTTCTCTTTCTGCTTCTGCTTCTCCTTCTGGTTCTCCTTCTTCTCCAGATTCTGCTTCTTCTGCTTCTCCTGCTTCTCCTTCTGCTTCTTCTCCTTCCTATGTTTCTTCTGCTTCTGCTTCTCCTGCTTCTGCTTCTTCTGCTTCTCCTGCTTCTCCTTCTCATTCTCCTTCTCTTTCTGCTTCTGCTTATCCTTCTGTTTCTCCTACTCCTAATCCTTCTCTTTCTCCTTCTCCTTCTTCTTCTTCTGCTTCTCCTGCTGCTGCTTCTTCTGCTTCTCCTGCTTCTCTTTCTGCTTTTCCTTCTGTTTCTGCTTCTCCTTCTGCTTCTTCTCCTTCCTATGTTTCTTCTGCTTCTGCTTCTCCTGCTTCTGCTTCTTCTGCTTCTCCTACTTCTCCTTCTCATTCTCCTTCTCTTTCTGCTTCTGCTTATCCTTCTGTTTCTTCTACTCCTAATCCTTCTCTTTCTCCTTCTCCTTCTTCTTCTTCTGCTTCTCCTGCTGCTTCTTCTTCTGCTTCTTCTGCTTTTTCTGTTTCTTCTTCTTCTGCTTCAGCTTCTGCTTCTTCTGCTTCTCCTTCTGCTTCTGCTCTTCTCCTTCTGTTTCTTCTGTTTCTGCTTCTCCTGCTTCTTCTTCTTCTGCTTCTCCTACTTCTCCTTCTGCTTCTCCGTCTCCTTCTCCTTCTCCTTCAATTTCTCCTTCTTGTGCTTCTCATTCTGCTTCTGCTTCTCCTGCTTCTGCTTCTTCTGTTTCTCCTTCTGCTTCTTCTTCTGCTTCTCTTTCTGCTTCTTATTCTGCTTCTGCTCCTCCTACTCCTAATCCTTCTCTTTCTCCTTCTTCTTCTGCTTCTCGTTCTGCTTCTGCTTCTTCTGCTTGTTCGGTTTCTTCTGCTTCTGCTTTTCCAGCTTCTGCTGCTTCTGCTTCTCCTTCTGCTTCAAGTTCTCCTTCTGATTCTTCGGCCTCTTCTGTTTCTTCTGCTTCTGCTTCTCCTGCTACTGCTTCTTCTGCTTCTTTGCTTCTCTTTCTGCTTCTCTTCTGCATTCTGCTTCTCTTCAGCTCCTTCTCCTGCTTCTGTTTCTTCTTCTTCTGCTTCCACAACTTCTGCATCATCTGATACTCCTGCTTGTCCTTCACCAACAGCAACACCTTCAACTACTTCTGCTTCTCTTTCAGCTTCTGCTTCTTCTGATTCTCCAACTATCACCTTCTTCTTCTCAAAATCAGCTTCTCATTCTGCTTCAGAATTTCCATCAGCTTCACCATAAGCTGCTCTTCTCCTTCATCTGATTACTCCTC
>NW_012293688.1:0-6383 GCF_000151885.1 Dipodomys ordii | reverse complement strand
GAAATCCCATTTGTGTAACCTTTCTTTGATTTGTTGTGTTTCTGGGTCTCTATTAAGGAAATTTTGACCTGTGCCAAGGAGACCTAGTGTTTCTCCTATTCTTTCCAGTACTGTTTTCAGGGTGTCTTCTTTGACTCTGAGGTTGACAATTACTTTTGTAAACAGGAACATGTTTGTTTTTTCCATCTTTTGTGTTCATAGGAGTGTCTGTATTATGTGTAAACAAGCTGTTCTACAAGGTATCTTTCAGGGTGATAGAGTAGTTATTATATGGCTATATGTATTTTATAATGACATAGAGCTTTCTCGTGACTTACCTACATTAATCTTTTAATGTTATTTAAGGGCCAAGAACAATGCCAAACTTACATTTTTGTGCCTATCTCCAACCTATTTCTCCCTATTGTCTAGTAGTTTATATAACACTCAGCATAACTGAAACTGGCACATGGAACAGACATGGACTTGATGGATCTTGGCTGTGAAATGGCCCCAAATACAGTAAACATCAGAATCAATGAGATCGAAGCAGTTGTCCAAGGTGCCTAGTTGTATTAACGTCCTTGGCTTCCAATGGTTTCACCTGCCTCTGTCAGAAGCCTGTTAATGGTCTGTCACCATCAAAGCTCATACTGAAGTTTAACTATTCAATGTAGCAGTGTCAGGAGGTAGAATCTTTAAAAGATGTTTCAGTCATAAATGGATAAATGTGATCTCATCAACTCTCAAGGAACTAACGTTATCACTGTTATCAGTTGTTAAAAGCAACCTATGCCCCTTACTCCCTGTCATTCTAGCACATGCCATGCTGCTGAGATCCTCTGTGATATGATGCACCTACGGGGCCTTGTCCCATGTGCTACCATGCTATATAGACTTTCCAGCTACTACTATTAGGCTTGAAATAGACCTTATATTCCTCTTGAAGTACACAGCTTAATTGATTTTAAACAATGACAAAATGGACTGAGATTTTATTCTTTTTGTCTTTTTCATGGAAGTGAGGATTCAACTGAGGGCCTTAAACTTACTAGGCACATATGTTGCCACTTGTGCCTACATGCACCCAACTCTTTTTCTTTCATTTTCAGTTTGCTTTTCATATAGGATCTTGTGCTAACTTCACCCAAGTCATCATCAGTACCCCATGCTCCTATACCTCTACCTCTCGATATCTGGGATTACATGACTGTGACATCACAGTTTGCCCATTAGACCATACTACCCTTTAGGGGAAAGAGATACAGATTCCTGAGATGTTTATGTGGGTTTGTGTGTCTGCTTGTTTGTGTGTGTGTGTGTGTGTGTGTGTGTGTGTGTGTGTCCACGTGAACTGTTCTTGATGATTTACTTAGTACTGAGGGTGAATTTTCCTTAAGAATCTGTATTCTTATTTCATTCCACTGAAAAAGAAATACTTCTCTGTGTATTAATGGCTCATAACTATTAATTCTAGCTCTTCAGAATTCTGAAATGTTGGGATAACGTTATTAATGTTATCCCAGATGTTATCCCAATGTTATCCCAATGTTATGCCAGGTGAGCCAGGAAAAGTCCATGACACTCTTATCTCCATTTCATCACCAGAAAAGTCAGAAATGGAGCTGTGGTTTAAGTAATAGAGTAATATTTTTGAGGAAAAAAATAGGAATAGCACTTAGGCTCTTATCAAGATTCAGGACCCATACATAATATCCAGATAGCACTTGTGCTATTACAATGAGCTCTTGTGCTATTGCAAGTCACAATTATGTCTAATGGATTGTCTCTACAGGCCACTTGCAGTAAAAAAATTTTTTTTTGTAGTGGTCGCTTTGGCAGCACATATACTAAAATTGGAACAATACAGAGATTAGCATGGTCCCTGCACAAGGATGACATGCAAATATGTGAAGCGTTCCATATTTTTTTAAAAAAATCTTGTATTACTTCATAAGATATGTTCTTTCTGGACCATCTTTATGCCTCATTTTTCTCTCTGGAATGATATTGAAATAGAGAAAATATTCAGTGAGGAATTTGGTTTCTGGATCCCTTCCTCATTCATTATTGACATGTTCTCTCTTTTAATGTTTTTGCAGTCCTAGAGCATGAACTCAGGGCCTGGGCCCTGTCACTGAGCTTCTTTTTTGCATAAGTCTTGCATCCTTTGACCTGAGCCACAGGGCAACTTCTGGCTTTTTCCGTTTATGTGGTACTGAGTAATTGAACCGAGGGCTACATGCATGCTAGGCAAGCACTGTACCACTAAACCACATTCCAAGCCCCATGTTCTCTTTTTAACATATGTCTAACATGTTTAGCTCTGTCACATCTCTGAAGCCACGGCTACTGCTCTTGAATCTATCCTCAATTTAACTCCTAACTGTGTTTCATTTCCTATAACTGCCAAAATATTTTCCACTCCACCCAAGGAACTATCTTTCATTTTCTTAAATTTCACACTTCATTGGTTAATGTCAAACAATAACTCAATATTACCAGTGTCTGAAATTGACGACACTTAGAATAATAAATAGCTTTTTCCAATGTTTTTCTATTTTTTTCAACTCTGGGGATTCAACTCTGGTCTCTGCACAATCCTTCAGCTCTTCAGCTCAAAGTGAGTGCTCTACCAGTTGAGCTACAGTACCACTTCCAGCTTTCTGAGTGGTTTATTGGAGATTACCCTTTCATTCCCAGGCTGCCTTTGAACTGGGAGCCTCAGATCTCATCCTCCAGATAGCTAGGATTACAGAAATGAGCCACCAGTGCCCAGATAATAAATAGCTTTTTTGGGGGGCAGGGGGTCCGGTCATGGGCCTGAACTCTGGGCCCGGGTGCTGTCCCTCATCTTTTCAGCTCAAGGCTAGCTCTGAGCCACTTGAGCCACAATGCCCCTTCCGGTTTTTTTTCTGCTTATCTGGTGCTGAGGAATCGAACCCAGGGACTTATGCATGCAAGGCCAGCGCTCTACCACTGAGCCACCTTCCCAGCCCCAATAAATAGCTTTTTATGTGTATCAGGTGATACACAACAACTCAGACCCTTGGGAAGTCTTTTATCTTCCAGTCTGGCAGGATCTAACCCCACTATATGCTCTGGTAGATAACAAAATTAAACAGATTCTACAAATGTAATTATTTCCCACAAGAGTTGGTATGAGTTATTTCCAAGGTGTGAGTGCAAATTAACGCCTTTCTAGAAGTCAGTGATGCAAACAGGATGAAGAAAACAGTAAGGAGAATATGTTTGTCAAGAAAGTATGGGAGTGCCTAGGAGCTGACAACAGTGGCTGTATGATAGGAGACCAGAAAGCAGAAACCACAGTCTCAAGACCACAGAACCTAAACCCTACGAGGCATCCTGTAAGCTTGTAAGAGATCCTCACATTCTGTGAAAGACTATAGGGTAGTGGCCCCTGCTAGAAACTGAGCAGCTACTATAGACAAACCACACCCAAGTTACCAGCCCAATCTTATATCCTACAATAGTTTGTATTCAGTGGCCAAACAAATAAATTTGTGATAATTTGCCCCATAACATGACAAAATAAATGCATATCTCAGATTGCTGGTGCCTTACACCTGTAATCCCAGCTACATAGGAGGCTGAAATCTGAGGATCCAGATTCAAAGGGATCCCAAGCAGCAATGTCTGTGATATTCATTTTGCCAATAAATAGCTAAAACCTTGGAAATGGTGATATGGCTTAAGTTGCTGTTCACTATTGAGCCATGGTTCTCCTTTTAGCTCTCTTTCAATCATTTTCATAAGTTTTAATTTTCTTTACAACGAATGACATATTTTTTGTTTGATAGTTCTTAGTGTGCTTTTATTGGATTGCTTTGGTATGAACAACTCGGGATTGAACTCATACCTCATTTATGGGAAGAAAGAAATCTACCACCTAAGTCACAATTCAGTTATGGCAGTTTTTTGTTGTTTGTTTTTCTTGGTCATGGGGATTGACTTCTGGGCCTGGGTGCTATCCCTAAGCTCTTCAGCTCAAGGCTAATGCTCTACCACTTTAGCTACAGTGCCACTTCCAGTTTTCTGTGTGGTTCCTTGGAGATAAGAGTCTCATGGACTTTTCCTTCCTGGGATAACTTTGAATCGTGATCCTCAGATCTCAGCCTCCTGAGTAGTTAGGATTTTATGTGTGAGCCACCACCACCCGGCTATGGTAGTTGTTTTTGTTTTTTTAGGAATTTGAATTTCTTATTTTTGTCCTAATTTAATTTAATATTTTATTTTTTTAATGCCAGGGAATTGAGAATAGGACCCTTTATATGTATGTATGTGCATGCTTCTGTGTACTTATGTGCCAATACTGAGGCTTGAATTGCCTTAACTTTTTCCAAGCAAGGCTGACACTATACCACTTGAATCACACCTTCAGTATTTTTATTGCTGCTTAGATGAAGGTAAGAATCTCTGATTTGCTGCTTTGAAGGCTTAGTTTTTGGATGACAGTTAAGAGCCAAACTGTGAGGTCTCCTTACCACTTCCCTCTAATATCTACTTAGGAAAAGCTGGAAGTGTCACTGTGGCTCAAGAGGTAGAGCACTAGCCTTAATGAAAAGCAACTCATATACAGTGCCTAGGCCTGACTTAAACCCTGGGTCCTGCAGGTTAAACAAATAAACTCTGAATTGTCTGACAAGTCTAGTTTTAAAACATGATCTTATAGATCTCAGCCTCTGAAATTGCTAGATTTACAGGTTTGAGCCTTTAGTAATGGTGATAGTTTTCTATTACAGATGTTTTAAAAAACACATAATGTAGCTAACAGTGGCTCATGGTTATAGTCCTTGATATTATGGATACTGAGAACCTTGGTGTGAAGTTGGGCCTAATGACAGAATGTCTATGAGTCTTATCTCTAATTAACAACCAAAAGGTTGGATGTAGAATTGTGGCCCAAGTTTTAAAGTCATAAACTTGAGCAGAAAAATTTTAGGGACATTGTTCAGGCAATGCATGCAAATCCCAAGATCAGCACAAAAATTAAAATAAATAGAACATAAAATAATCCTACGTATGGCTAGTGACAGTTTGCCTAGTTTTCCTAAAATTCTTAGTTTGATAGTCACCACAAAGATAAATAGACAAACCAACAAATTATGTATCCATAGCCAGATGAAACTTTTGCTTAGAAATCTGCACTAATTATATTTTAAAAAACATTTCTTACACTCTTTAATTTAGAAAATTAGCCCCAAAATAATGCCAGTTGAAGAGAAATTGTATGTGATGACTACTTCAGAAACAATACATTTTTTAGTTTTTTAAAAGGGGATGTCACGTATTTATCAACTTATATATATATATATATATATATACATATATATATAATTAGTAAATAAATTTCAACTAAATATTAACTTCATTGTCCTCTAAATTGAAGTGTTGACCTATATTTTATATCAGAATGAGCATTTACTCGTCTCATTTTTACAAGTCAATTTAAGTTTTCTATTCAAATTTTATACAAAAAGAATGTGTTTGGTGTTCTAGGAAAGTTCTCCAAAAGTTAATGTAGAGCAGTATGTAGGGGCCATTGTGAGATTAACTAGGAATTCTGAGCCATGAAAGATTAAAGTTTTAAAAGTTGAAATAAATACATATCAGAGAGTTTGAAACAAAACTTGGGTTTCTAGGGATAGACTTTCAAACCCTTTCAACACATTTGGCTGGGTAGATGGTGCTACAGTTGGTAATTTTGCTTCACTCGAAAATTCTTGGTGAGGTTTTCGTGTGTAAGAAGAAAATCACTTTGCTTTCGTATTTATGAACTTCATGTTAAAATTTTAGCAATGGACCTTCTGTGGTCCCTTTTTAACTGGAAGTATTTCAAGATTTTTAAGACCTCCAAATCCTTTTGTACTCTCAGCCAGGCTGTTTTGAACAATTTACTTTCAAATTTATTGGCATAATCCATTTATCATTGTAGGGAGGAGAATCCTATGCTAAATAAAGTCTACTTGCTAGAGTTGTTTGTAAGTAATGAAACATTGGGTATTTTGGTGTTAGCCTGTGTAGAGTAGACTGGATTGAGATAACATTTCCATGATTTATAGGTAAAATCACCCTCTTTCACTAGAGGTGCAGGATCAAATGAGTGATGGGCATTGGTTTAAGGTTTCTTTTATTTTACTATGTATGAATTGTCCTTCATATATATATATATATATATATATATATATATATATATATATATATGGCTTGAATCTTCCTGATATATTGTTTTATAAACATTTGGTTTTACATGATGTGAATTATAGTTTTTTAAATTAAATAAGCAGGACATTTGGCCTTAATCATGTAAGAATTTGATTAATTTTAAGAGGAAAAAATATCATCAGAATTAAATTAGGTTACCATCATTCAAAAATAAATAT
>NW_012293687.1:0-6383 GCF_000151885.1 Dipodomys ordii | reverse complement strand
GGACACAGCGGGGGACACAGCGGGGTACACAGCGGGACACAACGGGGAACACAGCGAGGACCCAGCGGGACCCAGCAGGACACAGCGTCGATACAG
Organism: Dipodomys ordii; assembly: GCF_000151885.1. NCBI lineage: Eukaryota > Metazoa > Chordata > Mammalia > Rodentia > Heteromyidae > Dipodomys > Dipodomys ordii. The sequence goes on along the minus strand of NW_012293687.1, from coordinate 6,287 downwards.
CGGAGACAGCGGGACACAGCGGGGTACACAGCTCGGGACACAGCAGTGGACACAGCGAGGACACAGCGGGACACAGCGGGTACACTGCGGGAACATAGAGGGACACAGCGGGATACCGAGCGGGACACAGGGGGGTCACAGAGTGGTACACAGCGGGACACAGCGGGAAACACAACGAGGTCACAGCGGGGGACAAGCGGGACAACACGGGACACAGTGTGACACAGCGGGACACAGCGGGACACAGCGGGACACAGCGGGGGACACAGCGGGGGACAGAGAGGGGACACAGCGGGACACAGCGGGGACACAGCTGGACACAGCGGGGTACACAGAGGGACACAGCGGGCACACAGTGGGGACACAGCGGGACACAGCGGGACACAGCGGGGACAGAGCAGGACAGAGCATGACACAGCGAGGACACATTGGGCCACAGCGAGGTACACAGCTGGGGACACAACGGGACACAGCGGGGGACACAGCGAGGACACAGCGGGACACAGCGGGACACTGCGGGAACTTAGCCGGACACAGCGGGGTACACAGCGGGACACAGCGGGTCACAGCTGGGGACATAGCGGGGACACAGCGGGACACAGCGGGGGACACATCGAGGACACAGCGTGACACAGCGGAACACAGCGGGGGACAAAGCGGGAGACAGCGGGGGACACAGCGAGGACACAGAGGGACACAGCGGCCACACAGAGGGGACTCAGCGGGGGACACAGCAGGGGACAAAGAGGGACACCACGGGACACAGTGTGACACAGTGTGACACAGTGGGACACAGCGGGACCCTGCGGGGACACAGCAGGACAAAGCGGGGGACACGGCGGGACACAGCGGGACAAAGTGGGGGACACAGTGGGACACAGTGGAGAGAGAGATGGGCCACAGCGGGACACAGCCGTGACACAGCTGGACACAGCGGGGTACACAGAAGGACACAGCGGGACACAGCGGGGACTCACCAGGGGACACAGCGGGGGACAAACTGGGACACCACGGGACACAGTGGGACACAGCGGGACACAGCGGGGACACTGCGGGAACATAGCGGGACACAGCGGGGTACACAGCGGGACACAGCAGTGGACACAGCGGGACACAGCGGGGGACACAGCGAGCACACAGCGGGTCACAGCGGGACACAGCGTGGGACACAGCTGGACACAGCGGGGTACACAGCGGGACACAGCGGAGGACACAGAAGGGTACAAGCGGGACACAGAGAGAAACACAGCGAGGTCACAGCGGGGGCCAAAGCAGGACAACACGGGACACAGTGTGACACAGTGTGACACAGCGGGGACACTGCAGGGGCACAGCGGGACAAAGCGGGCAACACAGCGCGACACAGCAGGACACAGCGGGGACACAGCGGAGGACAGCAGGGGACAGAGAGGGGACACAGCAGGACACAGCGGGGACACAGCTGGACACAGCGGGGTACACAGCGGGACACAGGGGGCACACATTGGGGACACAGCGGGGGACACAGCGGGACACAGCGGGTCACAGCGGGGGACATAGCGGGACACAGCGGGGAAACAGAGGGGTACACAGCGGGACACAGCCGGGAACAAAGCGTGGACACAGCGGGACACACCGGGACACAGCGTCAATACAGCGGGGACAGAGCGGGTCACAGCAGGGACACAGCGAGACACAGCGGGACACAGCGAGGGACACAGCGTCAATACAGCGGGGACACAGCGGGACACAGCAGGACACAGCGGGGGACACAGCGGAACACAGCGTGGGACACATCGAGGACACAGCGGGACACAGCGGGACACAGCGGGGACACAGCAGGGACACAGCAGGGACACAGCAGGGACACAGCGGAGGACACAGCGGGGGACACAGCGGGACACAGTGGGGACACAGCAGGGACACAAGCAAGGACACAGCGGGGGACACAGCGGGGTACACAGCGGGACACAACGGGGAACACAGCGAGGACACAGCGGGACCCAGCAGGACACAGCGTCGATACAGCGGGAACACAGCGGGACACAGCGGGGTACACAGCTGGGGACACAACGGGACACAGCGGTGGACACAGCGAGGACACAGCGGGAGACAGCGGGGACACTGCGGGAACATAGCTGGACACAGCGGGGTACACAGCGGGACACAGCTGGGGACACAGAGTGGTACACAGAGGGACACAGCGGGAAACACAGCGAGGTCACAGCGGGGGACCAAGCGGGACAACACGGGACACAGTGTAACACAGCGAGACACAGCGGGAAACAGCGGGGGACAAAGCGCGGGACAACAGGGGACAGGGGACACAGCTGGACACAGCGGGGACACAGCTGGACACAGCGGGGTACACAGAGGGACACAGCGGGCACACAGTGGGGACACAGAAGGACACAGCGGGACACAGCGGGGACAGAGCAGGACAGAGCATGACACAGCGAGGACACATTGAGCCACAGCTGGGACACAGCGGAACTCAGCGGGAGACACAGCAGTACACAGCGGGACACAGTGGGACACACCAGGGAGACAGCAGGGACACAGTGGGGGACACAGCGGGACACAGTGGGTCACAGCGGGGGACACAGCGGGACACAGCGGGGGACACAGAGTGGGACACAGCGGGACACAGGGGGAAAACAGCGCGGACACAGTGGGACACAGCGTCGATACAGTGGGGACAGAGCGGGTCACAGCAAGGACACAGCGGGACACAGCGGGACACAGCAGGACACAGCGGGGGACACAACGGGACAGAGCGGGGACACAGTGGGGACTCAGCGGGGGACACAGCGGGACACAGCGGGGGACACAGCGGGACACAGCGGGGGACACCGCGGTACACAATGTGGGACAGAGCGTGGGACACAACGAGACACAGCGGGGACAAAGTTGGACACAGCAGGGTACACAATGGGACACTGCAGGGACACAGCGGGGAAACAGCGTGACACAAAAGGACACAGCGGGACACAGCGGGGGACACAGCGAGGACACAGCGGCACACAGTGGGGGACAGAGCAAGGACAGAGCGGGACACAGCGGTGGACACAGCGGGACATAGCGGGGGCCACAGCGGGGGACACAGCGGGACAGAGCGGGACACAGCGGGGGACACAGGAAGGACACAGCGGTACACAGCGGGGGACAGAGCGAGGACACATTGGGACACAGCGGGGACACAGCGGGACTCAGCAGGGGACACAGCATTACACAGCGGGACACAGCGGGACACAGCAGGGGACACAGCATTACACAGCGGGACACAGCGGGACACAGCGGGGACACAGCAGGGACACAGCGGGGAAAACAGTGAGGCCAAAGCAGAACACAGTGGGCACACTGCGTTACACAGCGTGGTACACACTGTGGACACAACGGGACACGGTGGGGGCACAGCCGGACACAGCGGGACACAGTGGGACACAGCGGGGACAGAGCGTGAGACACAGCGTGGGACAGAGAGGGAGACAGCAGGGGACACAGCGAGGAAACAGCGGGACACAGCGGTGACACAGAGGGGACTCAGCGGGGGACACAGCGGGATACAGCGGGAGACACAGCAGGACACAGCGGGGGACACTGCGGGACACAGTGTGGGACAGAGCGTGGGACACAGCGAGACACAGCGGGGACAAAGCTGGACACAGCGGGGTACACAGAGGGACACAGAAGGGACACAGCGGGGAAACAGCGTGACACAAAAGGACACAGCTGGACACAGCGGGGTACACAGCGGGACACAGCGGACATACAGCGGGGACACAGAGGGACACAGCGGGGACAGAGCGGGACACAGTCGGACACAGCGGGACACAGCGGGGGACACAGCGGGACACAGCGGGGGACCCAGCGAGGAAACAGAGGGACACAGCGGGGGACACAGCGAGGACACAGCGGTGGACACAACGGTGGACACAGCGGGACACAGCGGGGAACACAGCGAGGACACAGCGGGAAAAACTGCGAGGTCACAGCGGGGGACAAAGCGGGACAACACGGGACACAGTGGGACACAGTGGGACACAGCGGGGACACTGCAGGGGCACAGTGAGACAAAGCGGGCGACACAGCGAGACACAGCGGGGGACACAGCGGGGACCAGCAGGGGACAGAGAGGGGACACAGAGGGACACAGCGGGGGACACAGAGGGGTACACAGCGGGACACAGCCGGAAACACAGCGCGGACACAGCGTGACACACCGGGACACAGCGTCAATACAGCGGGGACAGAGCGGGTCACAGCAGGAACACAGCTGTACACAGCGGGGGACACAGCGGGACACAGCGGGGACACAGCGGGACACAGCGGGACACAGCGGGGGACACAGCGGAACACAGCTTGGGACACAGTGAGGACAAAGCGGGACACAGCGGGACACAGTGGGGACACAGCAGGGACACAGCAGGGACACAGCGGAGGACACAGCGGCGGACACAGCGGGACACAGTGGGGACACAGCAGGAACACTGCGGGGGACACAGCGGGGACCAGCAGGGGACAGAGAGGGGACACAGAGGGACACAGCGGGGGACACAGAGGGGTATACAGCGGGACACAGCCGGAAACACAGCGCGGACACAGCGGGACACACCGGGACACAGCGTCAATACAGCGGGGACAGAGGGGGTCACAGCAGGGACACAGCGGTACACAGCGGGGGACACAGCGGGACACAGCGGGGAAACAGCGGGACACAGCGGGACACAGCGGGGGACACAGCAGAACACAGCTTGGGACACAGTGAGGACAAAGCGGGACACAGCGGGACACAGTGGGGACACAGCAGGGACACAGCAGGGACACAGCTGGGGACACAGCGGGGTACACAGCGGGACACAATGGGGAACACAGCGAGGACACAGCGGGACCCAGCAGGACACAGCGTCGATACAGCGGAGACACAGCGGGACACAGCGGGGTACACAGCTCGGGACACAGCAGTGGACACAGCGAGGACACAGCGGGACACAGCGGGGACACTGCGGGAACATAGCGGGACACAGCGGGGTACAGAGCGGTACACAGCGGGGTCACAGAGTGGTACACAGCGGGACACAGCGGGAAACACAACGAGGTCACAGCGGGGGACAAAGCGGGACAACACGGGACACAGTGTGACACAGCAAGACACAGCGGGACACAGTGGGACACAGCGGGGGACACAGGGAGGACAGCAGAGGACAGAGAGGTGACACAGCGGGACACAGCGGGGACACCGCTGGACACAGCAGGGTACACAGAGGGACACAGCGGGCACACAGTGGGGACACAGCGGGACACAGCGGGACACAGCGGGGACATAGCAGGACAGAGCCTGACACAGCGAGGACACATTGGGCCACAGCGGGACACAGAGGAACTCAGCGGGAGACACAGCAGTACACAGCAGGACACAGTGTGACACAGCAGGGAGACAGCAGGGACACAGTGGGGGACACAGCGGGACACAGCAGGTCACAGCGGGGGACACAGCGGGACACAGCAGGGGACACAGAGGGGTTCACAGCGGGACACAGCGGGGAACACAGCGCGGACACAGCGGGACAGAGCGGGACAAAGCGTCGATACAGCGGGCACAGTGAGGGTCACAGCAAGGACACAGCGGGACACAGCGGGACACAGTGGGGGACACAGGGGGACACAGCGGGACACAGCAGTGGACACAGCGGGACACAGCGTGGGACACAGCAAGGACATAGCGGGACACAACGGGACACAGCGGGACACAGCAGGGACACAGCGGGACACAACGGAACACAGCGGGGGACAAAGCGAGGACACAGCGGGTCACAGCGGGACACAGCGTGGGACAAAGCAGGAGACAGCGGGGGACACAGCGAGGACAAAGCTTGACACAGCGGAGTACACAGCGGGACACAGCGGAGGACACAGAAGGGTACACAGCGGGACACAGAGAGAAACACAGCGAGGTCACAGCGGGGGCCAAAGCAGGACAACACGGGACACAGTGTGACACAGTGGGACACAGCGGGGACACTGCAGGGGCACAGCGGGACAAAGCGGGCGACACAGCGGGACACAGTGGGACACAGCGGGGGAAACAGCGGGGGACAGCTGGGGACAGAGAGGGGACACAGCGGGACACCGGGGGCACACAGTGGGGACACAGCGGGGGACACAGTGGAACACAGCGGGTCACAGCCGGGGACACTGCGGGACACAGCGGGGGACACCGAGGGGTACACAGTGGGACACAGCCGGGAACACAGCGCGGACACAGTGGGACACACCGGGACACAGCGTCAATACAGCGGGACAGAGCG
>NW_012293686.1:0-4532 GCF_000151885.1 Dipodomys ordii | reverse complement strand
TCTGCTTCTTATGCTTCTACTGCTTCTTCTTCTGCTTCTGCTTCTTCTGCTTCTACTTCTCTTTCTGCTTCTGCTTCTCCTGCTTGTTTTTCTGCTTCTTCTGCTGCTTCTCCTTCTGCTGCTTCTTCTACTTCTCCTTCTGCTTCTCTTTTTGCTTCTCTTTCTGCTTCTGCTTCTTCTGTTTCTCCTGCCTGAATTTCTGGTTCTACTTGTTCTGCTGCTTCTCCTTCTGCGTCTGCTTCTACTTCTGCTTCTGTTTCTGCTTCTTCTGCTTCTTCTCTTTCGGCTTCTCCTGCTTCTGCTTCTTGTGCATCTCCTGCTTTTCTTTCTGCTTCTCATTCCGCTTCTGCTTCTCCTTCTGCTTCTGCTTCTCCTCCTTCTCCTTCTCCTACTTCTGCTTCTCCTTCAGCTTCTGCTTCTTCTGTTTCTCCTGTTTCTCCTTCTGCATCTCCTTCTGCTTGTGCTTGTCCTTATGCTCCTTCTTCTTCTTCTGCTTCTCCTTCTCCTTCTTTTGCTTCTGCTTCTTCTGCTTTTCCTGCTTCTCCTTCTGCTTCTTCTGCTTCTCCTGCTTCTCCTTCTGCATCTTCTTCTGCTTCTGCTTCTCCTTCTCCTTCTTCTGCTTCTCCTTCTTCTGCTTCTTCTTCTGCTTTACCTGCTTCTCTTTCTGCTTCTCCTTCTGCTTCTCCTTCTGTTTCTCCTTCTCCTTCTAGTTATTCTCCTTTTCCTTCTGCTTCTCGTTCTGCTTCTGCTACAACTGCTGCTGCTTCTACTTCTTCTGTATCTTCTGCTTCTCCTTCTGCTTCAGGTTCTGCTTCTGCTTCTTCGGATTCTTATGCTTCTGCTTCTCCTGCTTCTGCTTCTTCTGCTTCCCCTCCTTCTCTTTCTGCTTCTCCTTCTGTTTCTGCTTCTCCTTCTGCTTCTGCTTCTTGTCCTTCTCCTGTTTCTTCTGCTTCTGCTTCTCCTGTTTCTGCATCTCCTGCTTCTCCTTCTGCTGCTCTTTCTGCTTCTCCTGATGCTTTTCTTTTTCCTGCTCCTTCTTCTGCTTCTCTTTCTGCTTCTCCTTCTGTTTCTCCTTCACCTTCTCGTTCTTCTGCTTTTCCTTCTGCTTCTCCTTCTGCTTCTGCATCTTCTGCTTCTTCTGCTACTGCCTCTGCTTCTTCTGTTTCTTCTGCTTCTCCTTCTGCTTTTGCTTCTCTTTCTGCTTCTGCTTCTCCAGATTCTGCTTCTTCTGCTTCTCCTGCTTCTCCTTCTGCTTCAGGTTCTGCTTCTGCTTCTTCAGCTTCTTCTGCTTCTGCTTCTCCTGCTGCTGCTTCTTCTGCTTATCCTGCTTCTTTTTTTGCTTTTCCTTCTGTTTCTGCTTCTACTTCTGCTTCTGCTTCTTCTCCTTCTTCTGTTTCTTCTGCTTCTGCTTCTCCTGCTTCTGCTTCTCCTGCTTCTCGTTCTGCTTCTCTTTCTGCTTCTCTTTCTGCTTCTCCTTCCCCTTCTTCTGTTTCTCCTTCTGCTTCTGCTTCTCCTTCTGCTTCTTCTTCAATTTCTCCTTCTGCTTCTCATTCTGCTTCTGCGTCTTCTGTTTCTTCTGCTTCTCCTGCTTCTGCTTCTCCTGCTTCTCCTACTTCTCGTGCTGCTTTTCCTTCTGCGTCTCTTTCTGCTTCTGCTTATCCTTTTGCTTCTCCTACTCCTAATCCTTCTCTCTCGCCTTCTCCGACTTCTTCTTCTTCTGCTTCTCCAGCTGCTTCTGCTTCTGCTTATTCTACTATTACTGTTTCTTCTGCTTCTGCTTCAGATTGTGCTTCTTCTGTTTCTCCTTCTGCTTCAGATTCTGCTTCTGCTTCTTCGGCTTCTCCTGTTTCTTCTGCTTCTGCTTCTCCTGCTTCTTCTGCTTCTCCTGCTTCTCTTTCTGCTTCTCCTTCTGCTTCTGCTTCTGCTTCTGCTTCTGCTTCAGCAATTCTCCTTCTTCTGTTTCTTTTGCTTCTGTTTCTTCTGCTTCTTCTTCTGTTTCTTCTGATTCTACTTCTGCTTCTCCTTCTTCTCCTCTTTCTGCTTCTACTTCTGCTTCTTCTGATTCTCCTGCTTCTCCTTCTTGTTCTCCTTCTGTTTCTTCTTCTCTTTCTGCTTCTGGTTCTCCTTCTGCTGCTCCTTCTCCTCCTTCTTCTGCTTCTCCCACTGCTTCTGCTTCTGCTTCTTTTGCTTATTCTTTTTCTTCTGCTTCTGCTTCTCCTGCTTCTGCTTCTTCTGCTTCTACTGCTTCTCCTTATGCTTCTCCTTATGCTTCTCCTTATGCTTCTTCTTCTTCTTCTTCTTCTTCTTCTTCTTCTTCTTCTTCTTCTTCTTCTTCTTCTTCTTCTTCTTCTTCGTCTTCTTCTTCTTCTCTTTCTTCTGCTTCTGCTTTTCCTGCTTCTTCTGCTTCTACTGCTTCTCTTTCTGCTTCTCATTCTGCTTCTGCTTCTCCTTCTGCTTCTCCTAATGCTTCTTCTGACCTTCCTTCTCCTTCTCCTTCTCCTACTTCTGCTTCTCCATCAAATTTTGCATCTTCTGCTTCTCCTGCTTCTCCTTCTGCATCTTCTTCTGCTTCTGCTTCTCCTTCTGCTGCTTCTTCTGCTTCTGCTTCTCCTTCATCTGCTTCTCTTCTGCTTCTCCTTCTGCTTCTCCTCTGCTGCTCCTTCTGCTTCTCGTTCTGCTTCTGATTCTCCTTCTGCTCTTCCTACTCCTAATCCTTCTCTTTCTCCTTCTCCTTCTACTTCTTCTGCTTCTCGTTCTGCTTCTGCTACTGCTTCTTCTGCTTGTTCTGTTTCTTCTGCTTCAATCCTGCTTCTGCTTCTTCAGCTTCTTCTGTTTCTTGTGCTTCTGCTTCTCCTGCTACTGCTTCTTCTCCTTCTCTTTCTGCTTCTCCTTCTGCTTCACCTTCTCCTTCTGCTCCTTCTCCTTCTTCTCTTTCTTCTTCTTCTTCTTCTTCTTCTTCTTCTTCTTCTTCTTCTTCTTCTTCTTCTTCTTCTTCTTCTTCTTCTTCTTCTTCTTCTTCTTCTTCTTCTCCTTCTTCTTCTTCCTCTTCTTCTTCTTCTTCTTCTTCTTCTTCTTCTTCTTCTTCTTCTTCTTCTTCTTCTTCTTCTTCTTCTTCTTCTTCTTCTTCTTCTTCTTCTTCTACTTCTGCTTCTCCTTCTCCGACTGCTACTGCTTCTTCTCTTTTTCCTGCTTCTCCTTCTGCTTCTCCTTCCGCTTCTCCTTCTGTTTCTCCTTCTCCTTCTTGTTCTTCTGCTTTTCCTTCTGCTTCTCCTTCTGCTTCTGCATCTTCTGCTTCTTCTGCTACTGCTTCTGCTTCTTCTGTTGCTTCTGCTTCTCCTGCTTCTGCTTCTCCTGCTTCTCCTACTTCTCGTGCTGCTTATCCTTCTGCGTCTCTTTCTGCTTCTGCTTGTCCTTTTGCTTCTCCTACTCCTAATCCTTCTCTCTCGCCTTCTCCGTCTTCTTCTTCTGCTTCTCCTGCTGCTTCTGCTTCTGCTTATTCTACTATTTCTGTTTCTTCTGCTTCTGCTTCAGATTGTGCTTCTTCTGTTTCTCCTTCTGCTTCAATTCTGCTTCTGCTTCTTCGGCTTCTTCTGTTTCTTCTGCTTCTGCTTCTCCTGCTTCTTCTGCTTCTCCTGCTTCTCTTTCTGCTTCTCCTTCTGCTTCTGCTTCTCCTTCTGCTTCTGCTTCTGCTCTTCTCCTTCTTCTGTTTCTTTTGCTTCTGTTTCTTCTGCTTCTTCTTCTTCTGTTTCTTCTGATGCTACTTCTGCTTCTCCTTCTTCTCCTTCTCTTTCTGCTTCTACTTCGCTTCTTCTGATTCTCCTGCTTCTCCTTTTGTTGTCCTTCTGTTTCTGCTTCTCTTTTCTGCTTCTAGCTTCTCCTTTCTGCTGCTCCTTCTCCTTCTCCTTCTTATGCTTCTCCCACTTCTTCTGCTTCTGCTTCTATTGCTTATTCTTTTTCTTCTGCTTCTGCTACTCCTGCTTCTGCTTCTTCTTCTTCTTCTTCTTCTTCTTCTTCTTCTTCTTCTTCTTCTTCTTCTTCTTCTTCTTCTTCTTCTTCTTCTTCTTCTTCTTCTTCTTCTTCTTCTTCTTCTTCTTCTTCTTCTTCTTCTGCTTCTCCCGCTTCTGCTTCTTCTGCTTCTCCTTCCTTTCCTCTGCTTCTGCTTCTCCTTCTCCTTCTTCTGCTTCTCTTTCTGCTTCTGCTTCTTCTGATTCTCCAACTAATCCTTCTTCTTCTCCTTCTGTTTCTGCTTCTCTTTCTGCTTCTCCGTCTCCTTCTGCTTCACCTTCTGCTGCTCCTTCTCCTTCTTCTGTTTCTCCCTCTGCTTCTGCTTCTTATGCTTCTTCTTGTTCTTCTGCTTCTGCTTCTCCTGCTTCTGCTTCTTATGCTTCTACCGCTTCTTCTTCTGCTTCTGCTTCTTCTGCTTCTACTTCTCTTTCTGCTTCTGCTTCTCCTGCTTGTTTTTCTGCTTCTTCTGCTGCTTCTCCTTAAGCTGCTTCTTCTACTTCTCCTTCTGCTTCTCTTTATGCTTCTCT
>NW_012293685.1:0-3498 GCF_000151885.1 Dipodomys ordii | reverse complement strand
GCGAGACTCAGTGGGGGACACAGCAGTACACAGCGGGGGACACATGCGGGGGACACAGCGGGACACAGAGGGGGACACAGAGTGTTACACAGCGGGACACAACGGGGAACACAGCGAGGACACAGCGGGACACAGCGGGACACAGCGTCGATTCTGCGGGGACACAGCGGGACACAGCGGGGTACACAGCTGGGGACACAAAGGGACACATCTGGGGACACAGCGAGGACACAGCGGAACAGAGCGTGGGACACAGTGAGGACACAGCGGGACACAGCGGGACACAGCAGGGACACAGCAGTAGACACAGCGGGACACAGCGGGGGACAGAGAGAGAAACAGCGGGGCACAGAGCGAGGACACAGCGTCGACACAGCGGGGACACAGCGGGGACTCAGCGGGGGACACAACGAGGGACATAGCGGGACACCACAGAACACAGCGCGACACAGCGGGAAATAGCCGTGACCTTGCGGGGACACAGCGAGGACACAGCGGGACACAGCGGGGGAAACAGCAAGGACACAGCGGGACACAGCGGGGACACAGCGGGGACACAGCGGGACATAGCGTGTCCCAGCGGGGACACAGCAGGGACACAGCAGGGACACAGCGGGGGACACAGCCAAACAAATCGGGACACAGGGGGGGCACAGCAGGACACACCGGGGGACACAGCAGGACACAACAAGGAACACAGTGAGGACCAGTGGGACACAGCAGGACACAGCGTCGATACAGTGGGGAAACAGCGTTACACAGCAGGTTAAACAGCTGGGGACACAAAGGGACACAGTTGGGGACACAGCGGGACACAGCGGGACACAGTGGGACACAGCGGGCACAAACCATGAGACACAGCAGGAGACACAGCGGGAGAAAGCAGGGGACACAGCGGGACACAGCGGGGGACACAACGGGACACAACAGGGAACACAGAGAGGACACAGCGGGACCCAGCGGGACACAGCGTCGATACATCGGGGACACAGCGTTACACAGCAGGTTACACAGCTGAGGACACAAAGGGACACAGTGGGGGACACAGCGAGACACAGCGGGACACAGTGGGACACAGCGGGAAACAGCGGTGACCCTGCGGAGACACAGCGGGACACAGCGTGGGACACAATGGGACACAGCAGGGGACACAGCGAGGAAACAGCGGGACACAGCGGGACACGGCGGGGAAACAGCAGGGACACAGCGGGGGACAAAGCCGAACAAAACGGGACACAGGGGGGGCACAGCAGGACACACCGGGGGACACAGCGGGGGACACAGCAGGACACAACAGGGAACACAGCGAGGACCCAGTGGGACCCAGTGGGACACAGCGTCGATACAGCGGGTACACAGTGTTACACAGCGGGTTACACAGCTGAGGACACAAAGGGACACAGTGGGGGACACTGCGGGACACAGCGGGACACAGTGGGAAACAGCGGGCACAAAGCATGAGACACAGCGGGGGACACAGCGGGAGAAAGCGGGGGACACAGCGGGACACAGCGGGGGACACAACGGGACACAACAGGGAAGACAGCGAGGATCCAGCGGGACCCAGCGGGACACAGCGTCGATACAGCGGGGACACAGCGTTACACAGCGGGTTACACAGCTGAGGACACAAAGGGTCACAGTGGGGGACAAAGTGAGACACAGCGGGACACAGCGAGGGAACAGCGGTGACCCTGCGGAGACACAGCGGGACACAGCGGGGGTCACAGCGGGACACAGCAGGGGACACAGCGGAACACAGTGGGGGATAGAGTGTGGGAACACAGCGAGACACAGCGGGGACAAAGCTGGACACAGCGGGGTACACAGCGGGACACAGCGGGGACACAGCGGGGACACAGCGGAACACAGCGGGTCACAGCAGGGACACAGCGGGACACAGCGGGACACAGCGGGGGACACAGTGGGACACAGCAGGGGACACAGCGAGGACACAGCGGGACTCAGCGGGGGACACAGCTAGACACAGCAAGACACAGCGGGACACAGCTGGACACAGTGGGGACACAGCAGGGACACAATGGGGGACAAAGCGGAACACAGCGGGACACAGTGGGGGACAAAGCAGAACACAGCGGGATACAGTGGGGGACACAGCGGGACAGAGCGGGTGACACAGCGGGACACAGCAGGGAACACAGCGAGGACACAGCGGGACACAGCGTCGGTACAGCGGGGACACAGCGGGACACAGCGAGGTACACAGCTGGGGACACAACGGGACACAGGGGGGACACAGCGGGACACAGCAGGGACAAAGCTTGAGACACAGCGGGGGACAGAGCGGGAGACAGCGGGGGACAAAACGAAGACACAGCAGGACACAGCGGGGACACAGCGGGGACTCAGCAGTGTACAGAGCAGAGGACAGAGTGGGGGTCACAGCGGGACACAGCGGGGAACACAGTGAGGACACAGCGGGACCCAGCGGGACACAGCGTCGAAATAGCGACGACACAGGGGGACACAGCGGGGTACACAATTGGGACACCACGGGACACAGTGGGGGACACAGCAGGACACAGCGGGACACAGGGGGACACATCGGGGACACAGCGGGACACAGCGTGACACAGTCGGACACAACGGGGGACACAGTGAGGACACAGCGGGACAGAGCGGGGACACAGCTGGACACAGCGGGCCAGCACGGGACAGAGCAGTACACAGCTGGACACAGCAGTGACACTACGGGGACACAGCGAGACACAGCGGGGGACCCAGCGGGGACACAGCAGGAAACAGCGGGGGACACAGCGAGGACACAGCGGGACACAGCGAGACACAGACGGGGACAAAGCGGTAGACAGCGGGTGACACAGCGAGGACACAGCGGGACATAGCAGGGACACAGAGTGGACACTGCGGGGACACAGCGGGGGACACATCGGGGACACAGCGAACACAGCAAGGACACAGATGGGACTCAGCGGGGGACACAGCGGGGGACAAAGCGGGACACCACGGGACACAGTGGGACACAGCAGGACAAAGAGGGACACTGCGGAAGCACAGAGCGGGACAAAGCGGGGGACACAGCGGGACACAGTGGGGGATACCGCCGGACAAAGCGGGGGACTGAGCGGGGGACACTGCAGGACTTAGCGGGGACACAGCGGGACATATCGGGGACAGAGCGGGACACAGCATAGCACAGTCGGACACAGCAGGGTACACAGCAGGACACAACGGGGACACAGTGAGGTCACAGCGGGACAGAGCGGGGGATACAGCAGGGACAAACTGGGACAAAGTGGTGGACACAACGGGAAACAGCGGGACACAGCGGGGGACACAGAGGGGGACACAGAGTGAGAGAGCGGGGACACAGCTGGACACAGCAGGGTCCACAGCTGAGAATGTGGCCACACAGGGGGGACACAGCGGGGACACAGCTGGAGCCAGCGGGACACAGCGGGGGACAGAGTGAGGACACAGCAGGAAAGAGAGGGGGATACAGTGAGGACACAGCGAGAC
>NW_012293684.1:0-2886 GCF_000151885.1 Dipodomys ordii | reverse complement strand
CAGTGGGGGACAAAGAGGAACACAGCGGGACACAGTGGGGGACACAGCGGGACAGAGCGGAGGACACAGCGGGGGACACAGTGGGACACAGTGGGACACAGCGGGACAAAGCAGGGACACTGCGGGCACCCAGCGGGACAAAGCAGGGGACACAGCGGGACACAGCGGGGGACACAGCGAGACACAGCGGGACACAGCGGGGGACACAGCGGAGACACAGCGGAACACAGCGGGGAACACAGCGAGGACATAGTGGGACACAGCGTGGGACAAAGCAGAAGACAGCGGGGGACACAGCGAGGACACAGCAGGACACATCAGGGACACAGATGGGACTCAGCGGGGGACAAAGCGGGGGACAAAGCCGGACACCACGGGACACAGTGGGACACAGCAGGACAAAGCGGGGACACTGCGGGCACACAGCGGGACAAAGCGGGGGACACAGCGGGACACAGGGGTACACAGTGGGGGATACAGCCGGACAAAGCGGGGGATAGAGCGGGGGACACTGCAGGACTCAGCAGGGACACAGCGGGACACAGCGGGGGACACAGTGAGGACCCAGCGGGGCAGAATGAGGGATACAGTAGGACAGATTGGGACACAGTGGGGGACACAGCGGGGGACACAGAGGGGGACACAGCGGCGGACACAGCGGGACACATAGGGGGTCCCAGCAGGACACAGCAGAGGACACAGTGAGAACACAGAGGGACAGAGCATGTGATACAGCGAGGACACAGCGGGACACAGCGGGACACAGCGGGGACACAGCACGGGACTCAGTGGTACTCAGCAGGGGACACAGCGTGACACAGCAAGGGACACAGCGGGGGTCACAGCGGGACACAGCGGGGGCCACAGTGGGACACAGTGGGGGATAGAGAGCGGGACACAGCGGGACACAGAGGGAAACACAATGAGGACAGAACGGGACCCAGCGGGACACAGCATCAATACAGCGAGGACACAGAGGGACACAGCGGGGGACAGAGAGGGGGACACAGCTGGGGACACAGAGGGGAACAAAGCAAGGACACAGCGGGACCAAGCGGGACACAGCATCGATACAGCGGGAACACAGCGGGACACAGCGGGGACAAAGCCGGGGACACAGCGGGGGACAGAGCGGGACACAGCGGGGTACACAGGGAAGACACAGGTGGAGACACCGGGGACACAGCGGGGACTCAGCGGGGGACACAGCGAGGGACAAAGCAGGACACCACGGGACACAGCGGGACACAGCAGGACACAGCGGGCACACTGCGGTGACACAGCGCGACACAGCGGGGGACACAGCGGGACACAGCGGGACACAGCAGGGGACACAGCGGGGACACAGCAGGACACAGCGGGACACAGCGGGGGACACAGCGAGGACACCGCGGGACACAGCGGGACACAGTGGGGGACAATGCGGAGACAGCGGGGGACACAGCGAGGACACATCGGGACACAGCGGGGAAACAGAGGGGACTCAGCGGGGGACACAGTGGGGGAAATATCGGGACACCACGGGACACAGTGGTTCACAGCGGGACACAGCGGGGACACTGCAGGGACAAACCGGGACAAAGCGGTGGATACAACGGGACACAGAGGGACACAGCGGGGGCCACAGCCGGACACAGCGGGGGACAGAGAGGGGGACAGATGGGGACAGAGCGGGGACACAGCTGGACAAAGCGGGGTCCACAGCAGGAGAAAGTGGCCACACAGCGGGGACACAGCGGGAGACAGCGGGACACAGCGGGGGACACTGTGAGGACACAGCGGGACAGAGCTGGGGATACAGCCAGGACACAGCGGGACACAGCGGGACATAGCAGGACACAGCGGGGACACAGCAGGGGACACAGCGGGACACAGCGGGATACAGCGGGACAGAGCGGGGACACAGTGGGGGTCAAGCGGGGGACACAGTGGGACACAGCGGGGACACAGCGGGACACAGCGGGGGATACAGCTAGGACACAGCGGGACACAGCGGGGAAACAGAGGGGACTCAGCGGGGGACACAGCGGGGGACAAATCGGGATACCACTTGACACAGTGGTTCACAGCGGGACACAGCGGGGACACTGCGGGGACAAACCGTGACAAAGCGGTGGACACAACGGGACACAGCGGGGGCCACAGCCGGACACAGCGGGGGACAGAGTGGGGGACACAGGGGGACACTGAAAGGAACACAGCGAGGACACAGCGGGACCCAGCGGGACACAGCGTCGATACAGCAGGGACACAGCGGGACACAGCGGGGGTCACAGTGGGACACAGTGTGGGACAATGCAGGGGACAGAGCGGGACACAGCGGGGACACAGCTGGACACAGGGGTACACAGAGGGACACAGCAGGGGACACAGAGGGGGACACAGCGGGGGACACTGCGAGACAAAGCGGGGGATACAGCGGGGGACCCAGTGGGACACAGCGAGGAACACAGCGAGGACACAGCGGGACCCAGCGGGACACAGCATCGATACAGCGGGAACATAGCGGGACACAGCGGGACACAACGGGACCCAGCGGGGACAAAGCGGGACACAGCGGGACACAGTGGGGACACTTCGGGGGACACAGCGGGGGACACAGTGGGACACAGCGGGGAACACAGTCGGACTGAGCGGGAGACACAGTGAGGACACAGCGGGACAGAGCGTGTGATGCAGCAAGGACACAGCGTGACACAGCGGAACACAGCGGGGACACAGCAGGGGCCTCAGTGGGACACAGCGGGGGACACAGCGGGACACAGCTGGGGACACAGTGGGGGACACAGCGGGGGACACAGTGGGACACAGCTGGGGAAACATCGGGGGACACAGCGGGACACAGCAGGGGACACAGTGAGGAAACAGCGGGACACAGCGGGGAAT
>NW_012293683.1:0-3462 GCF_000151885.1 Dipodomys ordii | reverse complement strand
AGCAGCAGAAGGTGAAGCAGAAAGGAGATGCAGAAGCAGAAAGAGATTGCAGAAATAGAAGGAGAAGAAGAAGGAGAAGTTGGAGAATCAGAAGAAGCAGAAGCAGAAAGAGAAGCAGAAGAAGGAGAAGGAGAAGCAGAAGGAGAAGGACAAGCAGGAGAAGCAGAAGAAGCAGAAGCGGGAGAAGCAGCAGAAGAAGAAGGAACAGAAGAAGGAGAAGGAGCAGAAGGAGAAGCAGAAGCAGAAGGAGAAGCAGAAAGAGAAGCAGAAGAAGCAGTAGCAGGAGAAGCAGAAGCAGAAGAAACAGAAGAAGCCGAAGAATCAGGAGGAGAACCTGAAGCAGAAGGAGAAGCAGAAGCAGCAGAAGCTGGAAAAGCAGAAGCAGAAGAAACCGAACAAGCAGAAGAAGCAGAAGCAGAACGAGAAGCAGAAGAAGAGGGAGAAAGAGAAAGATTAGGAGTAGGAGGAGCAGAAGCAGAATAAGAAGCAGACAGAGAAGCAGAAGGAGAAGCAGAAGGAGAAACAGAAGAAGCAGAAGCAGAAGCAGAAGCAGAAAGAAAAGCACAAGAAGGAGGAATTGAAGGAGAAGGAGAATGAGACGGAGAAGCAGAAGGAGAAATAGGAGAAGCAGAAGAAGAAGAAGCAGGAGAAGCAGAAACAGAAGAAACAGAAAAAGCAGAAGAAGCAGAAGAAGAAGCAGCAGGAGAAGCAGAAGAAGAAGAAGGAGAAGGAGAAAGAGAAGGATTAGGAGTAGGAGAAACAGAAGGATAAGCAGAAGCAGAAAGAGAAGGAGAAGGAGAAGCAGGAGAAGCAGAAGAAGGAGAAGCAGGAGAAGCGGAAGCAGAATGAAAAGCAGAAGAAGGAGAAATTGAAACAGAAGAAGATGCAGAAGGAGAAGCAGAAGCAGAAGTAGAAGCAGAAGAAGGAGAAGCACAAGGAGAAGCATAAGGAGAAACAGAAGGAGAAGCAGGAGAAGCAGCAGCAGGAGAAGCAGAATCAAAAGAAATAGAAGAAGGATAAGAAGCAGAAGCATAAAGAGAAGCAGAAACAGAAGGAGAAACAGAAATAGAATCAGAAGAAGCAGAAGCAGAACCTGAAGCAGAAGGAGAAGCAGGAGAAGCAGAAGAAGCAGAATCTGGAGAAGAAGGAGAACCAGAAGGAGAAGCCGAAGCAGAAAGAGAAGCAAAAGCAGAAGGAGAAGCAGAAAGAGAAGCAGAAGAAACAGAAGAAGCAGAAGCAGAAGCAGTAGCAGAAGAAGCTGAAGATGCAGAAGCAGATAGAGAAGCAGAAGGAATAGCAGAATAACGACAAGGAGTAACAGAAGGAGAAGAAGAATGAGAAGCAGAAGGAGAAGCAGGAAAAACAGAAGAATCAGAAACAGACGGAGAAGCAGAAGAAGGAGAAGCAGAAGCAGAAGAAGAAGCAGAAGGAAAAGCACAAGCAGAAGGAGATGCAGAAGGAGTAGCAGGAGAAGCAGAAGAAGCAGAAGCAGAAGGAGAAGAAGAAGGAGAAGAAGCAGAATCAGAAGAAGCAGAAGGAGAAGTAGAAAGAGAAGCCAACGAAGAGAAGCAGAACGAGAAGCAAGAGAAGCAGAAGAAGCACAGAGGGAGAAGCAGAAGAAGAAGAAACAGAAGAAATACAAGGAGCAGAAGAAGAAGGAGTAGCAGAAGCAGAAGGAGAAGCAGAAAGAGAAGCAGGAAAAGCAGAAGAAGCAGAAGCAGGAGAAGTAGAAGCAGAAGAAACAGGAGAAGGACAAGAAGCAGAAGCAGAAGCAGAAGGAGAAGCAGAAACAGAAGGAGAAGTAGAAAGAGAAGGAGGGGAAGCAGAAGAAGCAGAAGCAGGAGAATCAGAAGCATAAGAATCCGAAGAAGCAGAAGCAAAATCTGAAGCAGAAGGAGAAGCAGGAGAAGCAGAAGAAGCAGAATATGGAGAAGCAGAATGAGAAGCTGAAAGAGAAGCAGAAGCAGAAAGAGAATCAAAAGGAGAAGGAGAAGCGGAAGAAACAGAAGAAGCAGAAGCAGTAGCAGTTCCAGCAGAAGCAGAAGGAGAAGCAAAAGTAAAAGCAGAAGAACGAGAAGGAGAAGGAGAAACAGAAGGAGAAGCAGAAGGAGAAGCAGAAGAAGAAGTAGGAGAAGCAGAAGGAGAAACAGAAGCAGAAGAAGCAGCAGAAGGAGAAGCAGAATCAGAAGAAGATGCAGAAGGAGAAGCAGGAGAAGCAGAAAAAGCAGAAGCAGAAGGTGAAGGAGAAGTAGGAGAAGGACAAGGAAGAGCCGCAGAAGCAATAGGAGAAGCAGAAGAAGAAGCAGAAGCAGAATGAGAAGCAGAAAGAGAAGCAGTAGAAGAAGAAGAAGCAGGAGAATCAGAAGAAGCAGAAAGAGAAGAAGAAGAAGAAGAAGAAGAAGAAGAAGAAGAAGAAGAAGAAGAAGAAGAAGAAGAAGAAGAAGAAGAAGAAGAAGAAGAAGAAGAAGAAGGAGAAGGAGAAGGAGAAGGAGAAGCAGTAGAAGCAGAAGAAGCAGAAGCAGAAGCAGAAGAAAAAGAATAAGCATAAGAAGCAGAATCAGAGGGAGAAGCAGAAGAAGGATAAGCAGAAGCAGAAGAAGCAGCAGAAGGAGAAGCAGAAGCAGAAGAAGATACAGAAGGAGAAGCAAGAGAAGCAGAAGAAAGAGAAGGAGAAGGCGAAAGAGAAGGATTAGGAGTAGGAGAAGCAAAAGGATAAGCAGAAGCAGAAAGAGACGCAGAAGGAGAAGCAGCACGAGAAGTAGGAGAAGCAGAACCAGGAGAAGCAGAAGAAAGAGAAGACGCAGGAGCAGAATGAGAAGCAGCAGGAGAAATTGAAGCAGAAGCAGAAGCAGAAGGAGAAGCAGAAGCAGAAGCAGAAGCAGAAGAAGGAGAAGGAGAAGTAGAAAGAGAAGCACAACGAGAAGCAGGAGAAGCAGAAGCAGGAGAAGCAGAAGCAGAAGAAACATAGGAAGGAGAAGAAGCAGAAGCAGAAGGAGAAGCAGAAACAGAAGGAAAAGCAGAAAGTGAAGCAGGAGAAGCAGAAGAAGCAGCAGCAGGAGAAGCAGAAGCAGAAGAAGCCGAAGAAGAAGAAGCAGAACCTGAAGCAGAAGGAGAAGCAGGAGAAGCAGAAGAAGCTGAATCTGGAGAAACAGAAGGAGAAGCAGAAGCAGAAAGAGAAGCAAAAGCAGAAGGAGAAGCAGAAGGGGAAGCAAAAGAAACAGAAGAAGCAGAGGCAGTAGCAGAAGAAGCAGAAGATGCAGAAGCAGAAGGAGAAGCAGAAGGAAAAGCAGAAGAACGAGAAGGAGAAGGAGTAGGAGAAACAGAAGGAGAAGCAGAAAGAGAAGCAGAAGAAGGAGCAGGAGAAGGAAAAGCAGCAGGAGAAGCAGAAAGAGCAGCTGAAGGAGAAGCAGGACATGCAGAAACTTGAGAAGCAGAAGCAGAAGAAACACAAGAAGGACATGA
>NW_012293682.1:0-2926 GCF_000151885.1 Dipodomys ordii | reverse complement strand
GCAGAAGAGAAGAAGGAGAAGGAGAAACAGAAGGAGAAGCAGAAAGAGAAGCAGGTAAAGCAGAAGAAGAAGAAGAAGAAGAAGAAGAAGAAGAAGAAGAAGATAAAGAAGGAGAAGAAGAAGAAAAAGAAGAAGAAGAAGAAGAAGAAGAAGAAGAAGAAGAAGAAGAAGAAGAAGAAGAAGAAGAAGAAGAAGAAGAAGAAGAAGAAGAAGAAGAAGAAGAAGAAGGAGAATAAGAAGGAGAAGCAGAAGAAGGAGAAGGAGAAGCAGAAGCAGAAAAAGATGCAGAAGGAAAAGCAGAAGAAGCAGAAGGAGAAGCAGGAAAAGCAGAAGAAGCTGAAGCAAAAGGAGAAGCAAAAGAAGGAGAAGGAGAAGCAGAAGCAGAAGCATAAGGAAAAGCACAAGCAGAAGGAGATGCAGAAGGAGAAGCAGGAGAAGCAGAAGAAGCAGAAGCTGAAGGAGAAGCAGAAGTAGGAGAAGGTGAAGGAGGAGAAGCAGAAGGAGAAGCAGAAGCAGAATGAGAAGCCGAAAGAGAAGCAGGAGAAGGACAAGAAGCAGAAGCAGGAGAAGCCGAAAGAGAAGAAGCAGAAGAAGCAGAAACATTAACAGAAGGAGAAGCAGAAGCAGAAGGAGAAGCAGCAGAAGAAGTAGAACCAGAAATTCAGGCAGGAGAAACAGAAGAAGCAGAAGCAGAAGCAGAAGGAGAAGCAAAAAGAGAAGCACAAGGAGTAGTAAAAGAAGCAGCAGAAGGAGAAGCAGCAGAAGAAGCAGAAAAACAAGCAGGAGAAGCAGAAGCAGAAAGAGAAGTAGAAGCAGAAGAAGCAGAACCAGAAGAAGAAGCCGTAGATGCATAGGAAGCAGAAGCAGGAGAAGCAGAAGAAAAAGAAGAAGCATAAGAAGCAGAAATAGAAGCAGAGGGAGAAACAGAAGAAGGAGAAGGAGCAGCAGAAGGTGAAGCAGAAAAAGAAGCAGAAACAGAAGAAGAAGTTGGAGAATCAGAAGAAGCAGAAGCAGAAAGAGAAGCAGAAGGAATAGCAGAAGAACGAGAAGGAGAAGGAGAAACAGAAGGAGAAGAAGAAGGAGAAGCAGAAGAAAGAGAAGGAAAAGGAGAAGCAGAAGGTTAAGAATAAAGAGAAACAGAAGGAGAAGCAGGAGAAGCATAAGCAGAAGAAAGAGAAGAAACAGAAGCAGAAAGAGAAGCAGAAACAGAAGGAGAAGCAGGAATAGAAGCAGAAGAAGCCGAAGAAGCAGAAGCAGAACCTGAAGCGGAAGGAGAAGCAGAAGAAGCAGAATCTGGAGAAGAAGAAGGAGAACCAGAAGGAGAAGCAGAAGCAGAAAGAGAAGCGAAAGCAGAAGGAGAAGCAGAAGGAGAACCAGAAGAAACAGAAGAAGCAGAAGCAGTAGCAGAAGAAGCTGAAGATGCAGAAGCAGAAAGAGAAGCAGAAGGAATAGCAGAAGAACGAGAAGGAGAAGGAGAAACAGAAGGAGAAGAAGAAGGAGAAGCAGAAGGAGAATCAGGAAAGGCAGAAGAAGCAGAATCAGACGGAGAAGCAGAAGAAGGAGAAGGAGAAGCAGAAGCAGAAGAAGAAGCAGACGAAAAGCACAAGCAGAAGGAGATGCAGAAGGAGAAGCAGGAGAAGCAGAAGAAGCAGAAGCAGAAGGAGAGAAGAAGTAGAAGAAGCAGAATCAGAAGAAGCAGAAGTAGAAAGAGAAGCCGACGAAGAGAAGCAGAACGAGAAGCAGGAGAAGCAGAAGAAGCAGAAGCGGGAGAAGCAGAAGAAGCAGAAACAGAAGAAGGAGAAGGAGCAGAAGCAGGAGAAGGAAAAGCAGAAGGAGAAGCAGAAAGAGAAGCAGGAAAAGCAGAAGAAGCAGAAGCAGGAGAAGCAGAAGCAGAAGAAACAGGAGAAGGACAAGAAGCAGAAGCAGAAGGAGAAGCAGAAAGAGAAGGAGAAGCAGAAAGAGGAGGGGAAGCAGAAGAAGCAGAAGCAGGAGAAGCAGAAGCATAAGAATCCGAAGAAGCAGAAGCAAAACCTGAAGCAAAAGCGGAAGCAGGAGAAGTAGAAGAAGCAGAATCTGGAGAAGCTGAATGAGAAGCTGAAGGAGAAGCAGAAGCTGAAAGAGAATCAAAACAGAAGGAGACGCAGAAGAAACAGAAGAAGCAGAAGCAGTAGCAGTTGTAGCAGAAGGAGAAGCAGAAAGAAAAGCAGAAGAAGGAGAAGGAGAAGGAGAAAGAGAAGGAGAAACAGAAGGAGAAGCAGAAGGAGAAGCAGAAAGAGAAGCAGGTAAAGCAGAAGAAGAAGAAGCAGAAGGAGAATAAGAAGGAGAAGCAGAAGAAGGAGAAGGAGAAGCAGAAGCAGAAGAAGATGCAGAAGGAAAAGCAGAAGAAGCAGAAGCAGAAGGAGAAGCAGGAAAAGCAGAAGAAGCAGAAGCAAAAGGAGAAGCAAAAGAAGGAGAAGGAGAAACAGAGGCAGAAGAAGAAGCATAAGGACAAGCACAAGCAGAAGGAGATGCAGAAGGAGAAGCAGAAGTTGAAGGAGAAGCAGAAGTAGGAGAAGGAGAAGGAAGAGAAGCAGAAGCAGGAGGAGAAGCAGAAGCAGAAGGAGAAGCAGCAGAAGAAGTAGAACCAGAAATTCAGGCAGGAGAAACAGAATAAGCAGAAGCAGAAGTAGAAGGCGAAGCAAAAAGAGAAGCAGAAGGAGAAGTAGAAGAAGCAGCAGAAGGAGAAGCAGCAGAAGAAGCAGAAAAACAAGCAGGAGAAGCAGAAGCACAAAGAGAAGTAGAAGCAGAAGCAGCAGAAGCAAAAGAAGAAGCAGTAGAAGCATAAGAAGCAGAAGCAGGAGAAGCAGAAGCAGAAGATAAAGAAGAAGCATAAGAAGCAGAAGCAGAGGGAGAAACAGAAGAAGGAGAAAGAGCAGCAAATGGTGAG
>NW_012293681.1:0-6389 GCF_000151885.1 Dipodomys ordii | reverse complement strand
CAGCGGGGGACCCAGCGGGACCCAGCGGGACACGTCTGGGGACACAGCGTGACACAGCGGGACACAGCGGGGACACAGCGGGACACAGCAGGTCACAGCGGGGGACACAGCGGGACACAGCGGGACACAGCGGGGGACACAGCAGGGACACAGTGGGACACAGTAGGGCTCAGCGTGGGACAAAGCGGGAGACAGCAGAGGACACATCGAGGACACAGCTGGACACAGCGGGGACACAGAGGGGACTCAGCAGGGGACATAGAGGGAAAAAAGCGGGACACCACGGGACACAGTAGGACACAGCGGGACACAGCGGGGACACTGCGGGACACAGCCAGGGGACACAGCGGTGGACAGCGGGGGACAGAGAATGGACACAGGAGGACACAGAGGGGACACAGCTGGACACAGAAGGGTACACAGCGGGACACAGCGGACACACAGCGGGGACAGAGCTGGACACAGAGGGACACAGAAGGGACAGAGCGTGACACAGGTGGACACTGAGGGAGACAGAGCGAGGACACAGCCGGACACAGCGAAACACAGCGTGACACAGTGGGGACACAGCAGGGGACACAGCGGGACACAGTGGGGGACACAGCGGGACACAGCGGGGTACACAGCAGGGACAAAGAAGGACACAGCGGGGGACACAGCGAGGACACAGCGGGACACAGCGGTGACACAGCGGGACACAGCTGGGGACACTGGGGGACACAGCGGGACACAGAGGGACACAGCAAGGACACAGCGGGGGACAGTGAGGGACACAGCGGGACACAGCAAGGCACAACGGGGTCACAGCAGTGGACACAGCGGGACACAGCAGTGGACACAGTGGGACACAGCGGGGGACACAGGGGACACAACGGGGACACAGCGGGGGACACAGAGGGACACAGCGGAGACACAGCGGGGACACAGCTGGACCCAGCAGGACACAGCGGGGGACACAGCGGGACACAGCGGGACACAGCGGGGGACACTGCAGGGACACATTGGGACACAGTAGGACACAGCGTGGGACAAAGCAGGAGACAGCGGAGGACACAGCGAGTACACAGCTGGACACAGCGGGGACACAGAGGGGACTCAGCAGGGGACATAGAGGGAAAAAAGCGGGACACCACGGGACACAGTAGGACACAGCGGGACACAGCGGGGACACTGCGGGACACAGCCAGGGGACACAGCGGTGGACAGCAGGGGACAGAGAAGGGACACAGCGGGACACAGAGGGGACACAGCTGGACACAGAAGGGTACACAGCAGGACACAGCGGACACACAGCGGGGACAGAGCTGGACACAGAGGGACACAGAAGGGACAGTGCGTGACACAGCTGGACACTGAGGGAGACAGAGCGAGGACACAGCCGGACACAGCGAAACACAGCGTGACACAGTGGGGACACAGCAGGGACACAGCGGGACACAGCGGAGGACACAGCGGGACACAGCGGGGTTCACAGCAGGGACAAAGCGGGACACAGCGGGGGACACAGCGAGGACACAGCAGGACACAGCGGTGACAAAGCGGGACACAGCGGGGCACACAGCGAGGACACAACGGGACACAGCGGTGACACAGCGAGAAACACAGCGGGGGAAACAGCGGGACACAGCGGGGAACAAAGGGAAGACACAGCGGGAAACAGCGGGACACAGCGTCGATAGAGCGGGGACAGAGCGGGACACAGCGGTGACACAGCGGGACTCAGCGGGGGACACTGCGGGACCCAGCGGGGACACAGCAACGACACAGCGGGGGACACAGCGGGACACAGCGGGACACAGCGGGACACAGCGGGGGACACAGCGAG
The DNA here is from genome assembly GCF_000151885.1 of Dipodomys ordii. Lineage (NCBI taxonomy): Eukaryota > Metazoa > Chordata > Mammalia > Rodentia > Heteromyidae > Dipodomys > Dipodomys ordii. The sequence continues at coordinate 4,564 of NW_012293681.1, read as the reverse complement.
GGACACAGCGGGGGACACAGCGGGACACAGTGGGGAACACAGAGAGGACACAGCAGGACCCAGCGGGACACAGCGGGGGACACAGCGAGGACACAGCAGAACAAAGCGTGGGAAACAGTGAGGACACAGCGGGACACAGCGAGACACAGCGGGACACAGTGGGGACACAGCAGTAGACACAGCGAGACACAGCGGGGGACACAGCGGGACACAGCGGGGAACACAGCGAGGACACAGCGGGGACACAGCGGGGACACTGCGGGAACATAGTGGGACACAGCGGGGCACACAGCGGGACACAGCGGGATAAAGCTTGGGACACAGCGGGAACACAGCAGGACACAGCAGGGGACACAGCGAGGACACAGCGGGACACAGTGAGACACAGCGTGGGACAAAGCGGGAGACAGCAGGGGACACAGCGAGGACACAGCAGGACACAGCGTCGACACATAGAGGACTCAGCGGGGGACACAGTGGGGGACAGAGCGGGACACAGCGGGACACTGCGGGCACAGCGGGGTCACAGCGGGGGTCACAGCGGGACACAGCGGGGGACCAAGCGGGACACAGCGGGACACTGCGGGGCACAGAGGGGGATACAGCGGGACACAGTGGGGGACACAGGGAGGACACAGCTTAACACAGCATGGGACAAAGCGAGGACACAGCGGGACACAGCGAGACACAGCGGGACCCAGCGGGGACCCAGCAGTGGACACAGAGGGACACAGCGGGGGACACAGCGAGGACACAGAGGGAAACAGCGGTGACACAGCGGGACACAGCTGGGGACACTGGGGGACAAAGCGGGACACAGAGGGACACAGCAAGGACACAGCGGGGGACAGTGGGGGACACAGCGGGACACAGCAAGGCACAACGGGGTCACAGCAGTGGACACAGTGGGACACAGCAGGGTACACAGTGGGACACAGCGGGGGACACAGGGGACACAGCGGGGACACAGCGGGGGACACAGCGGGACACAGCGGGACACAGCGGGGGACACTGCAGGGACACATTGGGACACAGTAGGACACAGCGTGGGACAAAGCAGGAGACAACGGAGGACACAGCGAGGACACAGCTGGACACCGCGGGGACACAGAGGGGACTCAGCAAGGGACATAGAGGGAAAAAAGCGGGACACCACGGGACACAGTAGGACACAGCGGGACACAGCGGGGACACTGCGGGACACAGCCAGGGGACACAGGGGTGGACAGCGGGGGACAGAGAAGGGACACAGCGGGACACAGAGGGGACACAGCTGGACACAGAAGGGTACACAGCGGGACACAGCGGACACACAGCAGGGACAGAGCTGGACACAGAGGGACACAGAAGGGACAGAGCGTGACACAGCTGGACACTGAGGGAGACAGAGCGAGGACACAGCCGGACACAGCGAAACACAGCGTGACACAGTGGGGACACAGCAGGGGACACAGCGGGACACAGCAGGGGACACAGCGGGACACAGCGGGACACAGCAGGGACAAAGCGGGACACAGCGGGGGACACAGCGAGGACACAGCGGGACACAGCGGTGACAAAGCGGGACACAGCGGGGGACACAGCGAGGACACAGCGGGACACAGCGGTGACACAGCGGGACACAGCGGGGGACACAGCGGGACACAGCGGGACACAGCGTCGATAGAGCGGGGACACAGCGGGACACAGCGGGGTCACTGCGGGACACAGTGGGGGACAAAGAGGGACACAGGGGACGCAGCGGGACACAGCGGGACACGGCAGGGGACACAGCAGGACACAGAGGGGGACACAGTGGGGGAAACAGCTGGACACAGCGGGGAACACAGCGAGGACACAGTGGGACCCAGCGAGACACAGCGTCGATACAGCGGAGACACAGCGTTACACAGCATGGTACAAAGCTGTGGACACAACGGGACACAGTGGGGGCACAGCGGGACACAGCGGGACGCAGTGGGACACAGCGGGGACAAAGCGTGAGACACAGCAGGGGACAGAGCTGGAGACAGCGGGGACACAGCGGGGACACAGCGGGACACAGCGAGGACACAGCGGGACAGAGCGGGACACTGCAGGGCACAGCGGGGGACACAGCGGGACACAGCAGGGGACACAGCGAGGACACAGCGGAACACAGAGTGGGACACAGTGAGGACACAGCCGGACACAGCGGGACACAGCGGGACACAGCCGGGACCCAGCAGTGGACACAGCGGGACACAGCGGGGGACACAGCGGAACACAGCGGGGGACACATGGAGGACTCAGCGGGACAAAGCGGGGACACAGCGGCGACTCACCGGGGGACACAGCGGGGGACAAAGCGGGACACCACAGAACACAGTGGGAAACAGCGGGACACAGCGGGGAAACTGCGGGGACACAGGGGGACAAAGCGTGGGACACATAGGGACACAGCGGGGGAGACAGCGGGACACAGTGGGACACAGCGGGGGACACAGGGGGGACACAGCGGGACCAAGCGGGACACAGCGTCGATACAGCGGGGACACAGCGGGACACAGCGGGGGACACAGCGAGGACACAGCAGAACACAGCGTGGGAAACAGCGAGGACTCAGCGGGACACAGCGAGACACAGCGGGATACAGTGGGGACACAGCAGTAGACACAGCCGGACACAGCGAGGACACAGCGGGGACCCAGCGGGGAGACAGCGGCACCCAGCATGACACAGCGGGGCACACAGCTGGACACAGCGGCACCCAGCAGGACACAGCGGGGCACATAGCGGGACACAGCGGGAACACAGCAGGAGACAGCCGGGGACACAGCGAGGACACAGCGGGACACAGCGGGACACATCGTGGGACAAAGCGGGAGATAGCAGGGGACACAGCGAGGACACAGCGGGACACTGTGGCGACACATAGAGGACTCAGCGGGGGACACAGTGGGGGACAGAGCGGGACACAGCGGGACCCAGCGGGGACAAAGCATGAGACACAGCGGTGGACAGAGCGGGAGACAGAGGCGGACACAGCGAGGACACAGCGGGACACAGTGGGGACACAGAGGTGGCTCAGGGAGGCCACAGCGGGGGACAACGCGGGACACCACGGAACACAGCGGGACACAGCGTGAAACAGCGGTGAACCTCCGGGGACACAGAGGGACACAGCGGGGACACTGCGGGACCCAGCAGGACACAGCAGGACACAGCAGGACACAGCGGGGGACACAGCGGGACACAGCGGGGGACACAGCGGGACACAGTGGGGACACAGAGGGGACTCAGCAGTGGACATAGCGGGGGACAAAGCGGGACACCACAGGACACAGTGGGACACAGCGGGACACAGCGGGGACATTGCGGGGACCCAGCGGGACCCAGCGGGCGACCCAGCGGGACACAGCGGGACACAGCAGGACCCAGCGGGGAAACAGGGGGGACACAGTTTGACACAGCGAGGACACAGCGGGACACAGCGGGACACTGCGGGGCACAGCGGGGGACACAGCAGGACACAGCGGGGGACATAGGGAGGACACAGTGGAACACAGCATGGGACAATGCGAGGACACAGCGGGAAACAGCGAGACACAGCGGAATCCAGCGGGGACCCAGCAGTGGACACAGCGGGACACAGCGGGGGACAAAGCAGAACACCACGGAACACAGCAGGACACAGCGTGAAACAGCGGTGAACCTGCGGGGACACAGCGGTACACAGCGGAGGACACAACGGGACCCAGCTGGACACAGCGGGGGACACAGCCGGACACAGCAGTGACACAGCGGGGACACAGGAGGACCCAGCAGGACACAGCGGGGGACACAGCGGGACACAGCGGGACACAGCGGGGGACACAGCAGGGACACAGTGGGACACAGTAGCACACAGCGTGGGACAAAGCGGGAGACAGCGGAAGACACAGCGAGGACACAGCTGGACACAGCGGGGACACAGAGGGGACTCAGCAGGGGACATAGAGGGAAAAAAGCGGGACACCACGGGACACAGTAGGACACAGCGGGACACAGCGGGGACACTGCGGGACACAGCCGGGGGACACAGCGGTGGACAGCGGGGGACAGAGAAGGGACACAGCGGGACACAGAGGGGACACAGCTGGACACAGAAGGGTACACAGCGGGGCACAGCGGACACACAACGGGGACAGAGCTGGACACAGAGGGACACAGATGGGACAGAGCGTGACAAAGCGGGACTCAGCGGGACACAGCAGGGGACTCAGCGGGACACAGCGGAGGACCCAGGCAGGACACAGCTGGACACTGAATGAGACAGTGGGAGGACACAGCCGGACACAGCGAAACACAGCGTGACACAGTGGGGACACAGCAGGGGACACAGCGGGACACAGCCAGGGACACAGAGGGACACAGCGGGGTACACAGCAAGGACAAAGCGGGACACAGCGGGGGACACAGCGAGGACACAGCGGGACACAGCGGTGACACAGCAGGACACAGCTGGGGACACTGCGGGACACAGCGGGACACAGCGGGGACACAGCAAGGACACAGCGAGGGGACACAGCGGGACAAAGCGGGGAACAAAGAGAGGACACAGCGG
>NW_012293680.1:0-3573 GCF_000151885.1 Dipodomys ordii | reverse complement strand
GCGGGGAACACAGCGAGGACACAGCGGGACCCAGGGCGACACAGCGTCGATACAGCGGGGACACAGCGTTACACAGCGTGGTACACAGCTGTGAACACAACGGGACACAGTGGGGGCACAGCGGGACACAGCGTGACACAGTGGGACGCAGCAGGGACAAAGCTTGAGACACAGCGGGGTACAGAGCGGGAGACAGCGGGGGCCACAGCGAGGACACAGCGGTACACAGCGCTGACACTGCGGGGCACACACCGGAACACAGCGGGGAACACAGCGGGGGACACAGCGGGACACAGAGGGACACAGCGGGGGACACAGGGGGGACACAGCGGGACACAGTGGGGGACACAGCGAGGACACATGGGGACACAGCAGGGACACAGCGGGACGCAGCGGGGGACACAGCAGTACACATCGGGACACAGCGGGACACAGCGAGGGACGCAGAGGGGTACACAGCGGGATAAAGCGGGGAACACAGCGAGGACACAACGGGATCAAGCAGGACACAGCGTCGATACAGCGGGAACACAGCGGGACACAGCGGGGTACACATCTGGGGACACAGCGGGACACAGCGGGGGACACAGCGGGACACAGCGGGGAACACAGGGAAGACATAGCGGGACCCAGCGGGACCCAGCGTCGTTACAGCGGGGACTCAGCGGGACACAGCGGGGTGTACAGCTGGGTACACAACGGGACACTCGGGGGACACAGCGAGGACACAGAGGGACACAGCGGGACACAGTGGGGACACTGCGGGAACATAGTGGGACACAGCGGGGTACACAGCGGGACACAGCGCTACACAGCTAGGGACACAGCGGGGACAAAGTGGCAGACAGCGGGGGACACAGCGAGGACACAGCGGGACACAGCGGCGGACACAGCGGGGGCACAGCGGGACACAGCGCGACACAGCGGGGGACACAATGGGGACACAGCGGGACACAGCAGGGGACACAGCGAGGACACAGCGGAACATAGCGGGGGACACAGAGAGGACACAGCGGGACACAGCGAGACAAAGCGGGACACAGCGGGGACACAGCGGGACACAGCGGAACACAGCGTGAGACAAAGCGGGAGACAGCAGGGGACACAGCGAGGACACAGGGGGACACAGCGGCAACACAGAGGGGACTCAGCGGGGGACAAAGCGGGAGACAGCGGGGGACACAGCGAGGACACAGCAGCACACAGCGGCCACAAAGAGGGGACTCAGCGGTGGACACAGCGGGGGACAAAGAGGGACACCACGGGACACAGTGTGACACAGTGGGACACAGCGGGACACTGCGGGGACACAGCAGGACAAAGCGGGGGACACAGCGGGACACAGCGGGCACACAGCGGGGACACAGCGGGACACAGCGGGACACAGCGGGGACAGAGCGGGACACAGTCGGACACAGCGGGACACAGCGGGGACACAGCGGGAGACAAAGAGGGACACCACGGAACACAGCGGGACACAGCAGGAAACAGCAGTGACACTGCGGGGAAACAGTGGGACACAGCGGGGGACACAGCGGGACACAGAGGGGGACAGAGTGGGACACAGTGGGGGACATAGTGGGGGACAAAGCGGGACACAACAGGACACAGTGGGACACAGCGGGAAACTGCGGGGACACTGCGGGGACACAGCGGGACAAAGCGGGGGACACAGCGGGACACAGCGCGACACAGCAGGACCCAGCGGGGAAACAGGGGGGACACAGTTTGACACAGCGAGGACACAGCGGGACACAGCGGGACACTGCGGGGCACAGCGGGGGACACAGCAGGACACAGCGGGACACAGCAGGACACAGCGTCGATACAGCGGGGACACAGCGTTACACAGTGTGGTACACAGCTGTGGACTCAACGGGACACAGTGGGGGCACAGCCGGACACAGCGGGACACAGTGGGACACAGCGGGGACAAAGCGTGAGACACAGCAGGGGACAGAGAGGGTGACAGCAGGGGACACAGCGAGGACACAGCGGGACACAGCGGTGACACAGCGGGGACTCAGGGGGTGACACAGCGGGACACAGCGGGGGACACAGCGGGACACAGCGCGGGACAAGGCGGGACAGAGTGTGGGACAGAGCGTGGGACACAGCGAGACACAGCGGAGACAAAACTGGGCACAGCGGGATACACAGAGGGACACATCAGGGACACAGCGGGAAAACAGCTTGACACAAAAGGACACAGCGGGACACAGCGGGGGAAACAGCGAGGACACAGCGGCACACAGTGGGGGACACAGCAAGGATAGAGCAGGAAACAGCGGGGGACACAGCAGGACACAGCAGTGGACACAGCGGGAACACAGCTGGACACAGCGGGGTACACAGTGGGACACAGGGGGACACAGCAGGACACAGCGGGGACACTGCGGGAACATAGTGGGACACAGCGGGGGACACAGCGGGACACAGCGGGACACAGCAGGGACAGAGCGGGACACAGCGGGACACAGCGGGGACACTGCGGGAACATAGCGGAACACTCGTGGTACACAGCAGGACACAGCAGTGGACACTGCGGGAACACAGCTGGACACAGCGGGTTACACAGTGGGACACAGGGGGCACACAGTGGGGACACAGCGGGGGTCACAGCGGGACACAGCGGGTCACAGCGGGGGACACAGCGGGGGACACAGCGGGGGACAGCAGAGGACAGAGAGGGGACACAGCGGACACAGCGGGGTACACAGAGGGACACAGCGGGCACACAGTGGGGACACAGCGGGACAAAGCAGGACACAGCGGGGACAGAGCAGGACAGAGCATGACACAGCGAGGAAACATTGGGACACAGCGGGACACAGAGGAACTCAGCGGGAGACACAGCAGTACACAGCGGGAAACAGTGTGACACACCGGGGAGACAGCAGGGACACAGTGGGGGACACAGCAGGACACAGCGGGTCACAGCGGGGGACACAGCGGGACACAGCAGGGGACACAGCGAGGACACAGCGGGTCATAGCGGGACACAGCGTGGGACAAAGCAGGAGACAGCGAGGGACAAAGCGAAGACCCAGCTGGACACAGCGGGGGACACAGCAGGACACAGCGGGGGACACAGAAGGGTACACAGCGGGACACAGCGAGAAACACAGCGAGGTCACAGCGGGGGCCAAAGCGGGACAACACGGGACACAGTGTGACACAGTGTGACACAGCGGGGACACTGCAGGAGCCCAGCGGGACAAAGCGGCCGACACAGCGGGACACAGCGGGACACAGCGGGAGAAACAGCGAGGGACAGCAGGGGACAGAGAGGGGATACAGCGGGAGACACTAAGGGGGACAGCAGGGGACAGAGAGGGGACACAGCGGGAAACAGCGGGAACACAGCTGGACACAGCGGGGTACACAGCGGGACACAAGGGGCACACAGTGGGGACACAGCAGGGGACAAAGCGGGACACAGCGGGTCACAGCGGGGGACATTGCGGGACACAGCGGGGGACACAGAGGGGTACACAGCGGGACACAGCCGGGAACACAGCGTGGACACAGCAGGACACAGCGGGACACAGCGGTACACAGCGGGACACAGCG
>NW_012293679.1:0-2816 GCF_000151885.1 Dipodomys ordii | reverse complement strand
CTAGTGAGGGACACAGGGATGACAGAGCAGGATCCATCGGGACCCAGCGTGGATACATCAGGGATCCAGCTGGACACAGCGGGTCACAGTGGAGACTCAGCAGTAGACAGAGTGGGACACAGTGCCGGACAGAGTGGGACACAGCGGGGGATTATGGGAGGTCATAGCGGGATCTAGCGTGACCCAGCGTTGATATAGCAGGGACACAGCGGGACACAGTGGGGTTCACAGCTGGGGTCACAACAAGGAGATAGCGGGACACAGCGGGACACAGCCGGGACACTGTGGGAACATAGCAGGATACAGCAGGTACACAGCGGGGTACACAGCGGGACACAGCTGGAGACACAGCGGGGACACAGCGGGACACAGCAGGGACAAAGCGGGAGTCAAAGCGGGAGACAGCGGGGGACACAGTGAGGACACAGGGGGACACAGCGGCGACACAGAGGGGATTCAGCGGGGGACACAGCGTGGGACAAAGTGGGACACCACGGGACACAGTGTTACACAGTGGGACACAGTGGGGACACTGCGGGACACAGCAGGACAAAGCGGGGGACACAGCGGGACACAGCGGGACACAGCGGGGGACACAGCGGGGGACAGCGGAGACAGAGAGTGGCCACAGCGAGACAAAGCGGTGATACAGCTGGACACCACGGGGTACACAGCGGGACACAGCGGGCACACAGCGGGGACACAGCGGGACACAGCGGGACACAGCAGGGACACAGTGGGACACAGCGGGACACAGCAGGGGACACAGCGAGGACACAGCGGGGGACACAGCGGGGGACACAGCGGGACACAGCGGGGAACACAGCGAGGACACAGCGGGACACAGTGTCGATACAGCGGGGACACAGCATTACACAGCGTGGTACACAGCTGTGGACACAACAGGACACAGTGGGGCCACAGCCGGACACAGCGGGACACAGTGGGACACAGCAGGGACAAAGCGTGAGACACAGCGGGGGACAGAGAGGGAGACAGCAGGGGACACAGCGAGGACACAGCGGGACACAGCGGTGACACAGCGGGGACTCAGGGGGTGACACAGCGGGACACAGCGGGGGACACAGCGGGACACAGCGCGGGACAAGGCGGGACAGAGTGTGGGACAGAGCGTGGGACACAGCGAGACACAGCGGAGACAAAACTGGGCATAGCGGGATACACAGAGGGACACATCAGGGACACAGCGGGAAAACAGCTTGACACAAAAGGACACAGCGGGACACAGCGGGGGAAACAGCGAGGACACAGCGGCACACAGTGGGGGACACAGCAAGGATAGAGCGGGAAACAGCGGGGGACACAGCAGGACACAGCAGTGGACACAGCGGGAACACAGCTGGACACAGCGGGGTACACAGTGGGACACAGGGGGACACAGCAGGACACAGCGGGGACACTGCGGGAACATAGTGGGACACAGCGGGGGACACAGCGGGACACAGCGGGACACAGCAGGGACAGAGCGGGACACAGCGGGACACAGCGGGGACACTGCGGGAACATAGCGGAACACTCGTGGTACACAGCAGGACACAGCAGTGGACACTGCGGGAACACAGCTGGACACAGCGGGTTACACAGTGGGACACAGGGGGCACACAGTGGGGACACAGCGGGGGACACAGCGGGACACAGCGGGTCACAGCGGGGGACACAGCGGGGGACACAGCGGGGGACAGCAGAGGACAGAGAGGGGACACAGCGGACACAGCGGGGTACACAGAGGGACACAGCGGGCACACAGTGGGGACACAGCGGGACAAAGCAGGACACAGCGGGGACAGAGCAGGACAGAGCATGACACAGCGAGGAAACATTGGGACACAGCGGGACACAGAGGAACTCAGCGGGAGACACAGCAGTACACAGCGGGAAACAGTGTGACACACCGGGGAGACAGCAGGGACACAGTGGGGGACACAGCAGGACACAGCGGGTCACAGCGGGGGACACAGCGGGACACAGCGGGGGACACAGCGAGGACACAGCGGGTCATAGCGGGACACAGCGTGGGACAAAGCAGGAGACAGCGAGGGACAAAGCGAGGACCCAGCAGGACACAGCGGGGTGCACAGCGGGACACAGCGTGGGACACAGAAGGGTACACAGCGGGACAAAGCGAGAAACACAGCGAGGTCACACCGGGGGCCAAAGCGGGACAACACTGGACACAGTGTGACACAGTGTGACACAGCGGGGACACTGCAGGGGCACAGCGGGACAAAGGGGGCGACACAGCGGGACACAGCGGGACACAGCGGGAGACACAGCGGGGGACAGCAGGGGACAGAGAGGGGACACAGCGGGAGACACAAAGGGGGACAGCAGGGGACAGAGAGGGGACACAGCGGGACACAACGGGAACACAGCTGGACACAGCGGGATACACAGTGGGACACAGCGGGACACAGTGGGGACAAAGCAGTAGACACAACGGGACACAATGGCGGACACAGCGGGACACAGCAGGGAACACAGGGAGGACACAGCGGGACCCAGCGGGACCCAGCCTCGATACAGCGGGGACACAGCGGGACACAGTGAGGTACACAGCTGGGGACACAACAGGACACAGCGGGGGACACGGCGAGGACACAGCGGGACACAGTGGGACACTGCTGGAACATAGCGGGACACAGCGGGGTACAGAGCGGGACACAGTGGAACACAGCTGGGGACATAGGGAGGACACAGCGGGACACAGCGGGGGACACAGCGAGGACGCAGCGGGACACAGCGGAACACAGCGGGGGACAAAGCGGGAGACAGCGGGGGACACAGCGAGCACAGAT
>NW_012293678.1:0-6390 GCF_000151885.1 Dipodomys ordii | reverse complement strand
TCATGTCCGTTGTGTCCGACTGTGTCCCGCTCTGTCCCCGCTGTGTCCTGCTGTGTCCCGCTGTGTCCCCTCTGTGTGCCCGCTGTGTCCCGCTGTGTACCCCGCTGTGTCCAGCTGTGTCACCGCTGTGTCCCGCTGTGGCCCTTCTCTGTCTCCGCTGTGTCCTGCTGTGTCCCCCGCTTTGTCCCGCTGTGTCCCGCTGTGTCCCCCGCTTTGTCCTGCTGTGTCCCCGCAGTGTCCCGCTGTGTCCCAATGTGTCACACTGTGTCCCGTGGTGTCCCCGCTGTGTCCCGCTGTGTCCCGCTGTTTCCCCCGCTGTGTCCCCCGCTATGTCCTGCTGTGTCCCCCACTGTGTCCCGCTCTGTCCTTGCTGTGTCCCCCGCTGTGTCCCCCGCTGAGTCCCCGCTGTGTCACCGCTGTGTCCCGCTGTTTCCTCGCTGTGTCCCCTGCTGTCTCCGTCTCTGTCCCCCGCTGTGTCTCACGCTTTGTCCCTGTTGTGTCCCACTGTGTCCGGCTGAGTCCGGCTGTGCCCCCACTGTGTCCCGTTGTGTCCACAGCTATGTACCACGCCTTGTAACGCTGTGTCCCCGCTGTATCGACTCTGTGTCCCGCTGTGTCCGGCTGTGTCCTCGATCTGTTCCCCGCTGGGTCCTGCTGTGTCCCCCGCTGTGTCCCCCACTGTGTCCTCGCTGTGTCCCCTGCTGTGTCCCGTGTGTCCTCACTGGGTCCACCACTGTGTCCCGCTGTGTCCCCCGCTGTGTCCCGCTGTGTCCGGCTGTGTCCTGCTCTGTCCCCGCTGTGTCCCTCTGTGTCCCCGCTGTGTGCCTGCTGTGTCCCGCTGTGTCTCCCGCTTTGGCCCATTGTGTCCCATTGTGTCCCTGCTGTGTCCCGCTGTGTCCCCGCTGTGTGCCCGCTGTGTCCCGCTGTGTACCCCGCTGTGTCCAGCTGTGTCACCGCTGTGTCTCGCTGTGGCCACTCTCTGTCTCCGCTGTCCCCCGCTGTGTGCCCCGCTGTGGCCCGCTGTGGCCCGCTGTGTCCCCCGCTTTGTCCTGCTGTGTCCCGCAGTGTCGCCGCTGTGTCCCGCTGTGTAACACTGTGTCCCATGGCGTCCCACTTTGTCCCACAATGTGTCCCCCGCTGAGTACCTCTGTGTCGCCGCTGTGTCCCACTGTGTCCTCGCTGTGTCCCCCGCTGTGTCCCGCTGTGTCCTCCCTGTGTCCCCCGCTGTGTCCCGCTGTGTCCTCGCTGTGTTCCCCGCTGTGTCCAGCTGTTTCCCCCACTGTGTCCCCCACTGTGTCCTCGCTGTGTCCCCTGCTGTGTCCCGCTGTGTCCCGCTGTGTCCTCGCTATGTCCCCCTCTGTGTCCCGCTGTGTCCCCCGCCGTGTCCCGCTGTGTCCCACTGCGTCCGCCCTGTGTCCCGCTGTGTCCCGCTTTGTCCCCTACTGTGTCCCGCAGTGACCACGTTGTGTCCCGCTGTGTCCCACTGTGTCCCGTGGTGTCCCGCTTTGTCCCCCGCTGTGTCCCCGGCTGAGTCTCGCTGTGTCCCCACTGTGTCCTCTCTGTGTCCCCCGCTGTGTCCTGCTCTGTTCCCCACTGTGTCTCCCATTTTTTCCCTGCTGTGCCCCGCTGTGTCCCGCTGTGTCCCGCTGTGTCCCCCACTGTGTTCCGCTGTGTCCCTCGCTGTGTCCCCCGCTGTGTCCCGCTGTGTCCCGCTGTGTCCCCCGCTGTGTCCTTGCTGTGTTCCCGCTGGGTCCCTCTATGTCCTGCAGTGTCCCCTGCTGAGTCCCGTTGTGTCACCGCTGTGTCCCGCTGTGTCCCCGCTCTATCGACGTTGGGTCCCGCTGGGTCCCGCTGTGTCCTCTCTTTGTTCCCCGCTGTGTCCCGCTGTGTCCCCCGCTGTGTCTCTCGCTGTGTCCCGCTGTGTCCCCGGCTGTGTCCGGCTGTGTTCCGCTGTGCCCCCGCTGTGTCCTTGCTGTGTCCCCGCTGTGTCCCGCTGTGTCCCGCAGTGTCCCCAGCTGTGTCCCGCTGTGTCACCGCTGTGTCCCGCTTTGTCCTCACTGTGTCCCCCGCTGTGTCCCGCTTTGTCCCTGCTCTGTACCCCGCTCTGTCCCGCTGTGTCCCCCGCTGTGTCCCGCTGTGTCCCCTGCTGTGTCCCCACTGTGTCACGTTGTGTTTCGCTGTGTCCGGCTGTGTCCTTGCTCTGTCTCCTTCAGTGTCCAGCTGTGTCCTCCCTGTGTCCCCCGCTGTGTCCCGCTGTGTCCCCTGTTGTGTCCCGCTGTGTCTTGCTGTGTCACGCTCTGTCCCCTCTGTGTCCCTCTGTGTCCAGCTCTGTCCCTGTTGTGTGTCCGCTGTGCCCCGCTGTGTACCCTTCTGTGTCCAGCTGTGTCCCCTGTGTCCCGCTGTGTCCCTTCTCTGTCCCCCGCTGTCCACCGCTGTGTCCCCCGGCTGTGTCCCGCAGTGTCCCCGCTGTGTCCCGCTGTGTCCTACTGTGTCCTGTGGCGTCCCGCTTTTTCCCCTCTATGTCCTCTGCTGAGTCCCCTCTGTGTCCCCGCTGTGTCCCCCGCTGTGTCCCCCGCTATGTCCCGCTGTGTCCCCCGCTGTGTCCCGCTCTGTCCTTGCTGTGTTCCGCACTGTGTGCCACTGTGTCCTCGCTGTGTCCCCCGCTGTGTCGTGCTGTGTCCTTTTGTGTCACGCTGTTTCCCCGCTGTGTCCCTCTGTGTACCTCGCTGTGTCCAGCTTTGTCCCCGCTGTTTCTCGCTGTGTCCCACGCTCTGTCCCACACTGTGTCCCGCAGTGTCCCCCGCTGTGTCCTGCTGTGTCCCCCGCTGTGTCCCGCTGTGTCCCCTGCTGAGTCCCCGCTGTGTCACCGCTGTGTCCCGCTGTTTCCTCGCTGTGTCCCCTGCTGTCTCCCTCTCTGTCCCCCGCTGTGTCTCACACTTTGTCCCTGCTGTGTCCCACTGTGTCCCGCTCTGTCCGGCTGTGCCCCCACTGTGTCCCGTTGTGTCCACAACTGTGTACCACGCTGTGTAACGCTGTGTCCCCGCTGTATTGACGCTCTGTCCCACTGTGTCCCGCTGTGTCCTCGCTGTGTTCCCCGCTGTGTCCCGCTGTGTCCCCTGCTGTGTCCCCCGCTGTGTCCTTGCTGTGTCCCCTGCTGTGTCCTCACTGGGTCCCCCACTGTGTCCCGCTGTGTCCCCCGCTGTGTCCCGCATGTCCGGCTATGTCCTTCTCTGTCCCCGCTGTGTCACGCTGTGTCCCGCTGTGTCCCCGCTGTGTGCCTGTTGTGTCCCGCTGTGTCCCACTGTGTCCCCGCTGTGTCCCGCTGTGTCCCCCGCTGTGTCCCCCGCTGTGTCCTTGCTGTGTCCCTGCTGTGTCCCACTGTGTCCTCACTGGGTCCCCAACTGTGTCCCGCTGTGTCCCCCGCTGTGTCCCGCTGTGTCCCGCTATGTCCCTCTCTGTCCCCGCTGTGTCCCGCTGTGTCCCGCTGTGTCCCCGCTGTGTGCCTGCTGTGTCCCGCTGTGTCCCACTGTGTCCCCGCTGTGTCCCGCTATGTCCCGCTGTGTCCCCGCTGTGTGCCCGCTGTGTCCCGCTGTGTACCCCGCTGTGTCCAGCTGTGTCACCGCTTTGTCTCGCTGTGGCCACTCTCTGTCTCCGCTGTCCCCCTCTGTGTGCCCCACTGTGGCCCGCTGTGTCCCGCTGTGTCCCCCGCTTTCTCCTTCTGTGTCCCGCAGTGTCCCGGCTGTGTCCCGCTGAGTATCACTGTGTCCCGTGGTGTGCCACTTTGTCCCACGCTGTGTCCACCGGTGAGTCCCCTCTGTGTCACCGCTGAGTCCCCCTGTGTCCTCGCTGTGTCCCCCGCTGTCTCCCGCTGTGTACCCCGCTGTGTCCAGCTGTGTCCCGCTGTGTCCCCGCTGTGTCCCTCTGTGTACCCCGCTGTGTGCTGCTATGTTCCCGCAGTGTACCCGCTGTGTCCCGCTGTGTCCCGCTGTGTCCTTGCTGTGTCCCCAGCTGTGTACCCCACTGTGTCCCGCTGTGTCCCTGCTGTATCGACGCTGGGTCCCGCTGTGTCCCGCTGTGTCCTCCCTTTTTCCAACGCTGTGTCCCGCTGTGTCTACTGCTGTGTCCCCGCTGTGTCCCGCCTGGTCCAGCTGGGTCCCTGCTGTATCCACGCTGGGTCCCCCTGGGTCCTGGTCTGTCATCCCTGTGTCCCCCGCTGTGTACCGCTCTGTCCCCCGCTGTGTCTCTGCTGTGTCCCCGCTGTGTCCCGCTTTGTCCCGCTGTATACTGCTGTGTCCCCCGCTGAATCACGCTGTGTCCCAATGTGTCCCAATGTGTCCTCGCTCTGTCCCCCACTGTGTCCCGCTGTGTCCTCCCTGTGTCCCCCGCGGTGTCCCGATGTGTCCCGCTTTGTCCCCGGCTGTGTCCCCCGCTATGTCCCGCTGTGTCCCCCGCTGTGTCCCACTGTGTCCTTGCTGTGTCCCATGCTGTGTGCCGCTGTGTCCTTGCTGTGTCCCCCGCTGTGTCCCGCTGTGTCCTGCTGTGTCACGCTGTTTCCCCACTGCGTCCCCGCTGTGTACCTCTGTGTACCCCGCTGTGACCAGCTTTGTCCCCGCTGTGTCTCGCTGTGTCTCACGCTCTGTCCCCCACTGTGTCCCGCTCTGTCCCCCTCTGTGTCCCGCTGTGTTCCCCGCTGTGTCCCACTGTGTCCACGCAGTATCACTGCTGTTTCCTGCTGTGTCCCGCTGTGTTCCGTGGTGTCCCTCTTTGTCTCCCGCTGTGTCCCCCGCTGAGACCCCGCTTTGTCAACGCTGTGTCCTGCTGTGTCCTCGCTGTGTCCCCTGCTGTCTCCAGCTCTGTCCCCCGCTGTGTCTCACGCTTTTTCCCCGCTGTGCCCCCACTGTGTCCCGTTGTGTCCACAGCTGTGTACCACGCTGTGTAACGCTGTGTGCCCGCTGTATCGACGCTGTGTCCCGCTCTGTCCCCCGCTGTGTCCTCGCTGTGTTCCCCGCTGTGTCCTGCTGTGTCCCTCGCTGTGTTCCCCTGTGTCCCCCGCTGTGTCCCGCTGTGTCCTCGCTGGGTCTCCCTTTGGGTCCCACTGTGTCCCCCGCTATGTCCCGCTGTGTACTGCTGTGTCCCCCGCTTTGTCCTGTTGTGTCCCCAGCTGTGTACCCCGTTGTGTCCCGCTGTATCGATGCTGTGTCCCACTGGGTCCCGCTGTTTCCTTCCTGTGCTGCCCGCGGGGTCTCGCTGTGTCCCCGCCGTATCGACGCTGTGTCCCCGCTGTGTCCCGCTGTGTCCCGCTCTGTCCACGCTGTGTCCCCTGCTGTGTCCCGTTGTGTCCCCAGCTGTGTCCCCTGCTATGTCCCGCTGTGTCCACTGCTGTGTCCACGCTGTGTCCCACTTTGTCTCGCTGTGTCCCGCTGTGTCCTCTCTGTGTCCCCCGCTATGTGCCGCTGTGTCCTCGCTGTGTCCCCTGCTGTGTCCCGCTGTGTCCCCATTGTGTCCCCCGCTGTGTCGCGCTGTGTCCCGCTGTGTCCCGCTGTGTCCTTGCTGTGTCCCCCGCTGTCTGCCGCTTTGCCCCGCTGTGTCCCTAGCTGTGTAGCGCTGTGTCCCGCTCTGTACCCCGCTGTGTCCCACTATGTTCCCGCAGTGTCCCCGCTGTGTCCCGCTGTGTCCCTCTGTGTCCTCGCTGTGTCCCCCGCAGTGTCCCGTTGTGTACCCAGCTGTACACCCCGCTGTGTCCCGCTGAGTCCCCGCTGTAACGACGCTGGGTCTCGCTGGGTCCCGCTATGTCTTCCCTGTGTTCCCCGCTGTGTCCCGCTGTGTCCCCCGCTGTGTCCCGCTGTGTCCCCAGCTGTGTACCCCGCTGTGTCCCGCTGTGTTCCCGCTGTATCGACGCTGTGTCCCGCTTGATCCCGTTGTGTCCTCGCTGTGTTCCCCGCTTTATCCCGCTGTGTACCCCTCTGCGTCCCTCGCTGTGTCCTGCTGTGTCCCGATGTGTACTGCTGTGTCCCCCGCTGCGTCCCGCTGTGTCCCTGCTGTGTCCCAATGTGTCCTCGCTGTGTCCCCCACTGTGTCCCGCTGTGTCCTCCCTGTATCCCCTGCTGTGTCCCTCTGTGTCCCGCTGTGTCCCCCGCTGTGTTCCCCGCTGTGTACCGCTGTGTGCCCCGCAGTGTCAGCGCTGTGTACCGCTGTGTCCTCGCTGTGTTCCCCGCTGTCTCCCGCTCTGTACCCCGCTGTGTCTCAAGCTTCATCCCTGCTGCGTCCCACTGTGTCCCGCTGTGTCCCGCTGTGCCCTCACTGTGTCCCGTTGTGTTCACAGCTGTGTACCACGCTGTGTAACGCTGTGACCCAGCTGTATCGACGCTGTGTCGCCCTGGGTCCTGCTGT
>NW_012293677.1:0-4710 GCF_000151885.1 Dipodomys ordii | reverse complement strand
TCTGCTTCTCCTCCTTCTCCTTCTCCTACTTCTGCTTCTCCTTCAGCTTCTGCTTCTTCTGTTTCTCTGCTTCTCCTTCTGCATCTCCTTCTGCTTGTGCTTGTCCTTATGCTCTTTCTTCTTCTTCTGCTTCTCCTTCTCCTTCTTTTGCTTCTGCTTTTCCTGCTTCTCCTGCTTCTCCTGCTTCTCCTTCTGCATCTTCTTCTGCTTCGGCTTCTCCTTCTCCTTCTTCTGCTTCTCCTTCTGATTCTCCTTCTGCTTCTTCTTCTTCTGCTTTACCTGCTTCTCTTTCTTCTTCTCCTTCTGCTTCTCCTTCTGTTTCTCCTTCTCCTTCTTGTTCTTCTGCTTTTCCTTCGGCTTCTCCTTCTGCTTCAGCTACAACTGCTACTGCTTCTACGTCTTCTGTTTCTTCTGCTTCTCCTTCTGCTTTTGATTCTCTTTCTGCTTCTGCTTCTCCTTCAGCTTGTCATTCTGCTTCTCCGGATTCTGCTTCTTCTGCTTCTCCTGCTTCTCCTTCTGCTTCAGGTTCTGCTTCTGCTTCTTCGGATTCTTATGCTTCTGCTTCTCCTGCTTCTGCTTCTTCTGCTTCCCCTCCTTCTCTTTCTGCTTCTCCTTCTGTTTCTCCTACTCCTTCTCCTTCTCGTTCTTCTGCTTTTCCTTGTGCTTCTCCTTCTGCTTCTGCATCTTCTGCTTCTTCTGCTACTGCCTCTGCTTCTTCTGTTTCTTCTGCTTCTCCTTCTGCTTTTGCTTCTCTTTCTGCTTCTGCTTCTCCTTCTGGTTCTCCTTCTTCTTCTCCAGATTCTGCTTCTTCTGCTTCTCCTGCTTCTTCTTCTGCTTCAGGTTCTGCTTCTGCTTCTTCGGCTTCTTCTGCTTCTGCTTCTCCTGCTGCTGCTTCTTCTGCTTCTCCTGCTTCTCTTTCTGCTTTTCCTTCTGTTTCTGCTTCTCCTTCTTCTTCTGCTTCTTCTCCTTCTTCTGTTTCTTCTGCTTCTGCTTCTCCTGCTTCTCATTCTGCTTCTCTTTCTTCTTATCTTTCGGCTTCTCCTTCTCCTTCTCCTTCTTCTGCTTCTCCTTCTGCTTCTGCTTCTCCTTCTGCTTCTGCTTCTGCTTCACTTTCCCCTTCTGCTTCTCATTCTGCTTCTGCGTCTTCTGTTTCTTCTGCTTCTCCTGCTTCTGCTTCTCATGCTTCTCCTAGTTCTCGTGCTGCTTCTCCTTCTGCGTCTCTTTCTGCTTCTGCTTATCCTTTTGCTTCTCCTACTTCTAATCCTTCTCTTTCGCCTTCTCCGTATTCTTCTTCTGCTTCTCCTGCTTCTTATGCTTCTCCTGCTTTTCTTCCTGCTTCTCCTTCTGCCTCTGCTTCTCCTTCTGCTTCTGCTTCTGCTCTTCTCCTTTTTCTGTTTCTTTTGCTTCTGTTTCTTCTGCTTCTTCGTCTTCTGTTTCTTCTGATTGTACTTTTGCTTCTCCTTCTTCTCCTCTTTCTGCTTCTACTTCTGTTTCTTCTGATTCTCCTGCTTCTCCTTCTTGTTCTCCTTCTGCTTCTTTTGCTTATTCTTTTTCTTCTGCTTCTGCTTCTCGTGCTTCTGCTTCTACTGCTTCTCCTTATGCTTCTGCTTATGCTGCTGCTTATTCTTCTTCTTCCTCTTCTTCTTCTTCTTCTTCTTCTTTTTCTTCTTCTTCTTCTTCTTCTTCTTCTTCTTCTTCTTCTTCTTCTTCTTCTTCTTCTTCTTCTTCTCTTTCTTCTGCTTCTGCTTTTCCTGCTTCTTCTGCTTCTACTGCTTCTCTTCTGCTTCTCCTTCTGCTTCTCCTATTGCTTCTGCTGCCCTTCCTTCTCCTTCCGCTTCTGCTTCTTCTGCTTCTCCTGCTTCTCGTTCTGCATCTTCTGCTTCTGCTTCTCCTTCTGCTGCATCTTCTGCTTCTGCTTCTCCTTCTGCTGCTTCTTCTGCTTCTGCTACTCCTTCTTCTGCTTCTCCTTCTGATTCTCCTTCTACTTCTCTTTCTGCTGCTCCTTCTCCTTCTTCTGCTTCTCCCTCTGATTCTTCTTCTTATGCTTATTCTTTTTCTACTGCTTCTGCTTCTCCTGCTTCTGCTCCTTCTGCTTCTACTTCTTCTCCTTATGCTTCTCCTTCTTCTTCTTCTTCTTCTTCTTCTTCTTCTTCTTCTTCTTCTTCTTCTTCTTCTTCTTCTTCTTCTTCTTCTTCTTCTTCTTCTTCTTCTTCTTCTCCTTCTTCTTCTTCTTCTCCTTCTTCTTCTTCTTCTTCTTCTTCTTCTTCTTCTTCTTCTTCTTCTTCTTCTTCTTCTTCTTCTTCTTCTTCTTCTTCTTCTTCTTCTTCTTCTCTTTCTTCTGCTTCTTCTTTTCCTGCTTCTTCTGCTTCTACTGCTTCTCTTTCTGCTTCTGATTCTGCTTCTGCTTCTCCTTCTGCTTCTCCTATTGCTTCTGCGACTCTTCCTTCTCCTTCTCCTACTTCTACTTCTCTTTCTGCTTCTGCTTCTTCTGCTTCTCCTGCTTCTCCTTATGCATCTTCTTCTGCTTCTCCTGCTTCTCGTTCTGCTTCTGTTTCTGCTTCTCCTGCTTCTGCTTCTCCTTCTGTTTCTCCTTCTCCTTCTGCTTCTGCTTCAATTTCTCCTTCTGCTTCTCATTCTGCTTCTGCGTCTTCTGTTTCTTCTGCTTCTCCTGCTTCTGCTTCTCCTACTTCTCGTGCTGCTTCTCATTCTGCGTCTCTTTCTGCTTCTGCTTATCCTTTTGCTTCTCCTCCTCCTAATCCTTCTCTTTGCCTTCTCCTTCTTCTTCTTCTGCTTCTCCTAGTGCTTCTGCTTCTGCTTATTCTACTCTTACTGTTTCTTCTGCTTCTGCTTCCGATTGTACTTCTTCTGTTTCTCCTTCTGCTTCAGATTATGATTCTGCTTCTTTGGCTTCGCCTGTTTCTTCTGCTTCTGCTTCTCCTGCTTCTTCTGCTTCTCCTGCTTCTCTTTCTGCTTCTCCTTCTGCTTCTGCTTCTCCTTCTGCTTCTGCTTCTGCTCTTCTCCTTCTTCTGTTTCTTTTGCTTCTGTTTCTTCTGCTGCTTCTTCTTCTGTTTCTTCTGATGCTACTTCTGATTCTCCTTCTTCTCCTTCTCTTTCTTCTTCTACTTCTGCTTCTTCTGATTTTCCTGCTTCTCCTTCATTGTTCTCCTTCTGTTTCTGCTTCTCATTCTGCTTCTGCTTCTCCTTCTGCTGCTCCTTCTTATCCTTCTTCTGATTCTCCCCCTGCTTCTGCTTCTGCTTCTTCTGCTTATTCATTTTCTTCTGCTTCTGCTTCTCCTGCTTCTTCTGCTTCTACTGCTTCTCATTATGTTTCTCCTTATGCTTCTTCTTCTTCTTCTTTTTCTTCTTCTTCGTCTTCTCCTTCGTCTTCTTCTTCTTCTTCTTCTTCTTCTTCTTCTTCTTCTTCTTCTTCTTCTTCTTCTTCTTCTTCTTCTTCTTCTTCTTCTTCTTCTTCTTCTTCTTCTCTTTCTTCTGCTTCTGCTTTTCCTGCTTCTTCTGCTTCTACTGCTTCTCTTTCTGCTTCTCATTCTGCTTCTGCTTCTCCTTCTGCTTCTCCTATTGCTTCTGCTGCCCTTCCTTCTCCTTCTCCTACTTCTGCTTCTCCTTCTGCTTCTGCTTCTTCTGCTTCTCCTGCTTCTCGTTCTGCATCTTCTTCTGCTTCGGCTTCTCCTGCTGCTGCTTCTCCTGCTTCTGCATTTGTGCTTTTCCTGCTTCTCTTCTCCTCATTCTTCTGCTTCTCCTTCTGCTTCTACTATTGCTTCTGCTGCCCTTCCTTCTCCTTCTCCTTCTTCTGCTTCTTCTTCTGCTTCTGCTTCTTCTGCTTCTCCTGCTTCTCCTTCTGCATCTTCTTCTGCTTCTGCTTCTCCTTCTGCTGCTTCTTCGGCTTCTGCTTCTCCTTCTCCTTCTTTTGCTTCTCCTTCTGATTCTCAATCTGCTTCTCCTTCTCCTTCTCGTTCTTCTGCTTTTCCTACTGCTTCTCCTTCTGCTTCTGCTACAACGACTACTGCTTCTGCTTCTTCTGTTTCTTCTGCTTCTACTTCTGCTTTTGATTCTCTTTCTGCTTCTGCTTCTCCTTCTGCTTCTCATTCTGCTTCTCCAGATTCTGCTTCTTCTACTTCTCCTGCTTCAGTTTCTGCTTCTGCTTCTTCAGATTCTTATGCTTGTGCTTCTTCTGCTTCCCCTCCTTCTCTTTCTGCTTCTCCTTCTGTTTCTGCTTCTCTTTCTGCTTCTCCTTCTGCTTCTCCTTCTGCTACTTCTCCTTCTTCTGTTTCTTCTACTTCTGCTTTTCCTGCTCCTCGTTCTGCTTCTCTTCGTCTGCTTCTCTTTCTGCTTCTGCTTCTGCTTCTTCTTCTTCTTCTTCTTCTTCTTCTTCTTCTTCTTCTTCTTCTTCTTCTTCTTCTTCTACTCCTTCTGTTTCCGCTTCTTCTACTTCTCCTGCTTCTCCTTCTGCATCTCCTTCTGCTTGTGCTTGTCCTTATTCTTCTTCTTCTACTTCTGCTTCTCCTTCTCCGTCTGCTACTGCTTCTTCTCCTTTTCCTGCTTCTCCTTCTGCTTCTCCTTCTGCTTCTCCTTCTGTTTCTCCTTCTCCTTCTTGTTCTTCTGCTTTTCCTTCTGCTTCTCCTTCTGCTTCTGCATCTTCTGCTTCTTCTGCTACTGCTTCTGCTTCTTCTGTTTCTTCTGCTTCTCCTGCTT
>NW_012293676.1:0-1578 GCF_000151885.1 Dipodomys ordii | reverse complement strand
ATCTGAGGAGCTGTCTCGGGGTTGTCTGGGCGGCTGTCTCTGGAGTGTCTGGGGGCTGTCTCTGGAGTGTCTAGGGGCTGTCTCTGGGGTGTCTGGGGGCTGTCACTGGTCTGTCTGGGGCTGTCTCTGGGGTGTCTGGGGGCTGCCTCTGAGGTATCTGGGAGGCTGTCTCTGGGGTATCTGGAGCTGTCTCTGGGGTGTCTGGCGGCTGTCTCTGGGGTGTCTGGGGGCTGTCTCTGGGGTGTCAGGGGGCTGCCTCTGGGGTGTCTGGGGACTGTCTCTGGGGTGTCTGGGGTGTCTCGGCCGTCTCTGGGGTGTCTGGGGCTGTGTCTGGGGGCTGTGTCTGGGGTGTCTGGGGGCTGTCTCTGGGGTGTCACGGCTGTCTCTGGGGTGTCTGGGGGATGTCTCTGGGGTGTCTGGGGGCTGTCTATGGGGTGTCTGGGGGCTGTCTCTGGGGTGTCTGGGGGCTGTCTCTGGGTGTCTGGGGGCTGTCACTGGTCTGTCTGGGCTGTCTCTGGGGTGTCTGGGGGCTGTCTCTGGGGTGTCTGGGGGCTGTCTATGGGGTGTCTGGGGGCTGTCTCTGGGGTGTCTGGGGGCTGTCTCTGGGTGTCTGGGGGCTGTCACTGGTCTGTCTGGGCTGTCTCTGGGGTGTCTGGGGGCTGTCTCTGGGGTGTCTGGGAGGCTGTCTCTGGGGTGTCTGGGGGCTGTCTCTGGGGTGTCTGGGGGCTGTCTCTGGGATGCCTGGGAGGCTGTCTCTCGGTTGTCTGGGGGCTGTCTCTGAGGTATCTGGGGGCTGTCTCTGGGGTGTCTGGGGACTGTCTCTGGGGTGTCTGGGGACTGTCTCTGGGGTGTCTGGGGGCTGTCTCTGGGGTGTCTGGGGGCTGTCTCTGGGGTGTCTGGGGGCTGTCTCTGGGTGTCTGGGGGCTGTCTCTGGGTGTCTGGGGCCTGTCTCTGGGGTGTCTGGGGGCTGTCTCTGGGGTGTCTGGGGGCTGTCTCTGGGGTGTCTGGGGGCTGTCTCTGGGTGTCTGGGGGCTGTCACAGGTCTGTCTGGGCTGTCTCTGGGGTGTCTGGGGGCTGTCTCTGGGGTGTTTGGGGGCTGTCTCTGGGGTGTCTGGGGGCTGTCTCTGGGATGCCTGGGAGGCTGTCTCTCGGTTGTCTGGGGGTTGTCTCTGGGGTGTCTGGTGCTGTCTCTGGGGTGTCTGGGGGCTGTCTCGGGCTTGTCTGGTAGGCTGTCTCAGGGTTGTCTGGGAGGCTGTCTCTGGGGTGTCTGGGAGGCTGTCTCTGGGGTGTCTGGGGGCTGTCTCTTGGGTGTCTGGTGCTGTCTCTGGGGTGTCTAGGGGCTGTGTCTGGGGTATCTGGGAGGCCGTCTCTGGGGTGCCTGGGGCTGTCTCTGGGGTGTCTGGGTGCTGTCTCTGGGGTGTCTGGGGGCTGTCTCTGGGGTGTCTGGGAGGCTGTCTCTGGGGTGTCTGGGGGCTGTCTCTGGGGTGTCTGGGGGCTGTCTCTGGGGTGTCTGGAGGCTGTCTCTGGGGTGACTGGGGGCTAACTCTGGGGTGACTGGGAGGCTGTCTCTGGGGTGTC
>NW_012293675.1:0-6392 GCF_000151885.1 Dipodomys ordii | reverse complement strand
GTCCGCTGTTACCCCTCTGTGTCCCCCGCTGTGTCCCGCTGTGTCCCGCTGTGTACTGCTGTGTCCCCCGCTGAGTCCCGCTGTGTCCCCGCTGTGTCCCAATGCGTCCTCGCTGTGTCCCGCGCTGGGTCCCGCTGGGTCCCCCCTCTGTCCCCCGCTGTGTCCCGCTGTGTCCGGCTGTGTCCCCCGCTGTGTCCCCCGCTGTGTCCCCCGCAGTGTCAGCGCTGTGTCCCGCTGTGTCCTCGCTGTGTTCCCCGCTGTCTCCCGCTCTGTACCCCGCTGTGTCTCAAGCTTTGTCCCCGCTGTGTCCCACTGTGTCCCGCTGTGTCCCGCTGTGTCCCGCTGTGCCCCCACTGTGTCCCGTTGTGTTCACAGCTGTGTACCACGCTGTGTAACGCTGTGTCCCCGCTGTATCGACGCTGTGTACCACTGGGTCCCGCTGTGTCCTCGCTGTGTTCCCCGATGGGTCCCGCTGTGTCCCCCCTGTGTGCCCCGCTGTGTCCCACTGTGTCCCGCTGTGTCCTCCGCTGTGTCCCCCGCTGTGTCCCTATGTGTCCCACTCTTTGTCCCCCTGTGTCCCCGCAGTTTCCCTGCTGTGTCCCGCTGTTTCCCACTGTGTTCTGTGGTGTCCCGCTTTGTCCCCCTCTGTGTCCCCCGGTGAGTCGCCGCTGTGTCCCCGCTTTGTCCCGCTGAATCCTCCATGTGTCCCCCGCTGTGTCCCGCTGTGTCCGGCTGTGTCCCGCGCTGTGTTCCCCGCTGTGTCCCCGCAGTGTCAGCGCTGTGTCCCGCTGTGTCCTCGCTGTGTCCCCCGCTGTGTCCCGCTGTGTCCCCCGCTGTGCCCCGCAGTGTCCCGCTGTGTCTCGCTGTGTCCCGCTGGGTCCCCCGCTGTGTCCCGTTGTGTCCCCCGCTGTGCCCCGCAGTGTCCCGATGTTTCCCGCTCTGTCCCCCACTGTGTCCCCCGCTGAGTCCTCTAAGTGTCGCCACTGTGTCCCTCTGTGTCCTCGCTGTGTCCCCTGCTGTCTCCCGCTTTGTCCCACGCTGTGTTCCGCTGTGTCCTCGCTGTGTCCCCTGCTGTGTCCTGCTGTGTTCCCGCTGTGTCCCAAGCTGTGTCCCGCTGTGTCCTGCTGTGTGCCCCGCTGTGTCCAACTATGTTCCCGCAGTGTCCCCGCTGTGTCCCGCTGTGTCCTTGTTTCCCACGCTGTGTTCTGCTGTGTCCTCGCTGTGTCCCCCTCTGTGTCCCGCTGTGTCCCACTGTGTCCTCGCTGTGTCCCCCTCTGTGTCCCGCTGTGTCCCCCGCCGTGTCCGGCTGTGTCCCGCTGTGTCCCGCTGTGTCCCGCTGTGTCCCGCTTTGTCCCCCACTGTGTACCGCTGTGTCCCCGCAGTGACCCCGCTGTGTCCCGCTGTGTCCCACTGTGCCCCGTGGTGTCCCGCTTTTTCCCCCGCTGTGTCCCCGGCTGAGTCTCGCTGTGTCCCCACTGTGTCCTCTCTGTGTCCCCCGCTGTGTCCTGCTCTGTTCCCCACTGTGTCTCCCGTTTTGTCCCTGCTGTGCCCCGCTGTGTCCCGCTGTGTCCCGCTGTGTCTCCCACTGTGTCGCTTTGTGTCATAAGCTGTGTACCCCGCTGTGTCCCGCTGGACTCCCGCTGTATCGACACTTTGTCACGCTGGGTCCTGCTGTGTCCTCTCTGTGTTCCCCACTGTGTCCCGCTGTGTCCCCCACTGTGTCCCGCAGTATCCCCTGCTGAGTCCCCCTGTGTCACCGCTGTGTCCCGCTGTGTCCCCGCTCTATCGACGCTGTGTCCCGCTGGGTCCCGCTGTTTCCTCTCTTTGTTCTCCGCTGTGTCCCGCTGTGTCCCCCGCTGTGTCTCTCGCTGTGTCCCTCTGTGTCCCCGGCTGTGTCCGGCTGTGTCTTGCTGTGTCCCCCGCTGTGTCCTTGCTGTGTCCCCGCTGTGTCCCGATGTGTCCCGCAGTGTCCCCAGCTGAGTCCCGCTGTGTCACCGCTGTGTCCCGCTGTGTCCTCGCTGTGTCCACCACTGTGTCACGCTTTGTCCCTGCTGTGTCCCCCACTGTGTCCCGCTTTGTCCCCACTGTGTCCTGCTGTGTCCCCCGCTGTGTCCCGCTGGGTCCCGCTGTGTCCCCCGCTTTTTCCCGCTGTGTCCCTGCAGGTTCACCGCTGTTTCACGCTGTGTCCTGCTGTGTCTCGCTGTCTCCCGCTGTGTCCTCACTTTGTCCCATGCTGTGTTCCGCTGTGCCCTCCCAGTGTCCCCCTCTGTGTCCCGCTGTGTCCCCCGCTGTGCCCCGCAGTGTCCCGCTGTGTCCAGCTGTGTCCTTGCTGTGTCCCACTGTGTCCCCGCTGTTTCCCCGCTGGGTCCTGCTGTGTCCCGTTGTGTCCCGCTGGGTCCCCAGCTGTGTACCCCGCTGTGTCCCGCTGTGTCCCCGCTGAATCGACGCTGTGTCCCGCTTGGTCCCGCTGTGTCCTCGCAGTGTTCCCCGCTGTGTCCCGCTGTTTACCCCTCTGTGTCACCCACTGTGTACCGCTGTGTCCCGCTCTGTTCTGCTGTGTCCCCTGCTGAGTCCCGCTGTGTCCCCGCTGTGTCCCAATGTGTCCGCGCTGTGTCCCTGCTGTGTCCCGCTGTGTCCCCCCTGTGTCCCCCGCTGTGTCCCGCTGTGTCCCGCTGTGTTTCCTGCTGTGTCCTCTGCTCTGTCCCACTGTGTCCCCCTCTGTGTCCTGCTGTGTCCCGCTGTGTCCCCCCTGTGTCCCCTGCTGTGTCCCGCTGTGTCCACACTGTGTTCCCCGTGTGTCCCGCTGTGTACCCCGCTGTGACCCGCTGTGTCGCGCTGTGTCCCGCTCTTTCTCCGCTGTGTCCCCGCTGTGTGCCCAGTGTGTCCTCGCTGTATCCCACCTGTGTCCCGCTGTGTCCCACTGTGTCCCCCGCTGTGTCCAGCTGAGTCCCTCTGTGTCCCCTGCTGTGTCCCCCGATCTGTCCCACTGTGTCCCCCTCTGTGTCCCGCTGTGTCCCTCTGTGTACTGCAGTGTCCCCCGCTGAGTCCCACTGTGTCCCCGCTGTGTCCCAATGTGTCTTCCCTGTGTCCCCCGCTGTGTCCCCCTCTGTCCCCCGCTGTGTCCCGCTGTGTCAACTGCTGTGTCCACATTGTGTCCCGCTGTTTCCCCCGCTGTGTCCTGCTGTGTCCTCACTGTGTCCCGCTGTGTCCTCGCTGTGTCCACCGTGTGTCCCACTGTGTGCCCTGCTGTGTCCCCCGTGAGTCCCGCTGTGTACCCCGCTGTTTCCCGCTGTGTCACGCTTTGTCCCGCTCTTTCCCCACTGTGTTCCGCTGTGTCCCGGGTGTGTCCCGGCTGTGTGCCCGCTGTGTAATCTGCTGTGTCTCGCTTTGTACCCGTTGTGTCTCGCTGTGTCCCCCGCTCTGTCCCCCGCTGTGTCCCGCCTTGTCCCCCTCTGTGTCCCGCTGTGTCCTGCTGTGTCCCTCGCTGTGTCCCGCTGTATCCACGCAGTGTCCCTGCTGTATCCCACTGTGTCCCGCTGTGTTCCGCGTTGTCCCGTTTGTGCCCCTTAGTGTCCCCCACTGTGTCCCCACTGTGTCCCCACTGTGTCCCGCTGTGTCCTCGCTGTGTCCCCTGCTGTGTCCTGCTCTGTTCTCCGCTGTGTCGCCCACTTTGTCCCCACTGTGCCCCTCTGTGTCCCGCTGTGTACCGCTGTGTCCCGCTGTGTCCTGCTGTGTCCCCCGCTGAGTCCCGCTGTGTACCCGCTGTGTCCCAATGTGTCCTCGCTGTGTCCCCCGCTGTGTCCCGCTGTGTCTCGCTGTGTCCCTCTGTGGCCCCTGCTGTATCCCCTGCTCTGTACCACTGTGTCCCTGCTGTGTCCCTACTGTGTCCCCGCTGTGTCCCGCTGTATTCCGCTGTGTCCCCCGCTGTGTCCCGCTTTGTCCCCCCTGTGTCCCCCGCTGTGTCCCGCTCTGTCACCTGCTGTGTCTCCGCTGTTTCCCGCTGTGTCCCGCTGTGTCCTGCTGTGATCCTGCTGAGTCCCGCTGTGTCACCGCTGTGTCCCGCTGTGTCCTCGCTGTGTCCCCTGCTGTGTCCTGCTCTGTTCCCTGCTGTGTCTCCCACTTTGTCCCCATTGTGCTCCGCTGTGTCCCGCTGTGTCCCGATGTGTCCCGCTATGTCCCCCACTGTGTCCCGTTGTGTCCCCAGCTGTGTACCCCGCTGTGTCCTGCTGTGTCCCCACTGTATCGATGCTGTGTCCCGCTGGGTCCCGCTGTGTCCTCTCTGTGTACCCCGCTGTGTCCCACTGTGTCCCCTGCTGTGTCCCTCGCTGTGTCCCCCTGTGTCCTCCCTGTGTCCCTTGCTGTGTCCTGCTGTGTCCCCCGCTGTGTCCCGCTGTGTCCCCTGCTGTGTCACACGCTGTGTCCCTGTTGTGCCCCGTTTTGTCCCGCTGTGTCCCGCTGTGACCTGCTGTGTCACACCCGCTGAGTCCCGCTGTGTACCCACTGTGTCCAATGTGTCCTCGCTGTGTCCCCTGCTGTGTCCCGCTGTGTCCTCGCTGTGTCCCCCGCTGTGTCCCGCTGTGTCCCTCTGTGGCCCCTGCTGTATCCCCTGCTCTGTCCCACTGTGTCACCCGCTGTGTCCCGGCTGTGTCCCGCTGTGTCCCGCTGTATTCCACTGTGTCCCCCGCTGTGTCCCGCTTTGTCCCCCCTGTGTCCCCCGCTGTGTCCCGCTGGGTCCCTCTGTGTCCCCTGCTGTGTCCCCTGCTCTGTCCCACTGTGTCCCCCGCTGTGTCCCGCTGTGTCCCGCTGTGTAATGCTGTGTCCTGCTGTGTCCCCCACTGAGTCCAGCTGTGTCCCCTCTGTGTCCCAATTTGTCCTCGCTGTGTCCCCCGCTGTGTCCCGCTGTGTCCCTCTGTGTCCCCTGCTGTGTACCCTGCTCTGTCCCACTGTGTCCCCCGCTGTGTCCCGCTGTGTCCCGCTGTGTACTGCTGTGTTCCCCGCTGAGTCCCGCTGTGTCCCCGCTGTGTCCCAATGTGTCCTCGCTGTGTCCCCCGCTGTGTCCCACTGTGTCCCCTCTGTGTCCCCCGATGTGTCTACTGCTGTGTCCACCGCTCTGTCCCCACTGTGTCCCACTGTGCCCCGCTGTGTCCCCGCTGTGTGCCCGCTGTGTCCCGCTGTGTACCCTGCTGTGTCCAGCTGTGTCACCCCTGTGTCACGCTGTGTCCCCTCTCTGATCCCCGCTGTCCCCTGCTGTGTCCCCCGCTATGTCCCGTTGTGTCCCGCTGTGTCCCCTGCTTTGTCCCGCTGTGTCCCCGCAGTGTCCCCGCTGTGTCCCGCTGTGTCACACTGTGTCCCGTGGTGTTCCGCTTTGTCCCCTGCTGTGTCCCCCGCTGAGTCCCACTTTGTCCCCGTTGTGTCCTGGTGTGTCCCCCGCTCTGTCCCCTGCTGTGTCCTGCTGTGCCCCCGCTGTTGCCCGCTGTATGCCCGCATTGTCCCCGCTGTGTCTGCTGTGTCCCGCTGTGTTCCGTGGTGTCCCGTTTGTCCCCCACTGTGTCCCCGCTGAGTCCCCGCTGTGTCCCCGCTGTGTCCCGCTGTGTCCTCGCTGTGTCCCCCGCTGTGTCCTGCTCTGTTCCCCGCTGTGTCTCCCGCTTTGTCCCCGCTGTGACCCGCTGTGTCCCCCCAGTGTTCCCCGCTGAGTTCCGCTGTGTCCCCCGCTGTGTCCCCCGCTGTGTCCTGCTGTGTCGTCATTGTGTCCCCCGCTGTGCCCCGCTGTGTCCCCGCTGTGACCCGCTCTGTCCTCGCTGTGTCCCCCGCTGTCTCTCGCGTTGTCCCACGCTGTTTTGCTGTGTCCTCGCTGTGTCCCACGCTGTGTACCACTGTGTCACCACTGTGTCCCCTGCTGTGTGCCGCTGTGTTCCGCTGTGTCCCCCGCTGTGTTCCCCGTTGTGTCCCGCTGTGTCCCCGGCTGTGTCCCGCTGTGTCCTCGCTGTGTCCAGCTGTGTCCTCGCTGTATCCCCCGCTGTGTCCTGCTCTGTTCCCCGCTGTGTCTCCCGCTTTGTCCCCGCTGTGCCCCGCTGTGTCCCGCTGTGTCCCAGTGTGTCCCGCTATGTCCCCCACTGTGTCCCCTTGTGTCCCCAGCTGTGTACCCCGCTGTGTCCCCCTGTGTCCCCGCTGTATCGACGCTGTGTCCCGCTGCGTCCCGCTGTGTCCTCTCAGTGTACCCCGCTGTGTCCCACTGTGTCCCCCGCTGTGTCCCTTGCTGTGTTCCGCTGTGTCCCCCACTGTGTCCTGCTGTGTCCTCCCTGTGTCCCCCGCTGTGTCCCGCTGTGTCCCACTGTGTCCGCCACTGTGTAACCACGCTGTGTTCCGCTGGGTCCTCGCTGTGTGCCGCTCTA
>NW_012293674.1:0-6392 GCF_000151885.1 Dipodomys ordii | reverse complement strand
GAAGAAGATGGAGAAGGCCAAACAGAAGGATTAGGAGTAGGAGAAGCAATTTGGATAAGCAGAAGCTGAAAGAGACGCAGAAGGAGAAGCAGCACGAGAAGTAGGAGAAGCAGGAGAAGCAGAAGAAGCAGAATCTGGAGAAGAAGAAGGAGAACCAGAAGGAGAAGCAGAAGCAGAAAGAGAAGCAAAAGCAGAAGGAGAAGCAGAAGGAGAAGCAGAAGAAACAGAAGAAGCAGAGGCAGTAGCAGAAGAAGCAGAAGATGCAGAAGCAGAAGGAGAAGCACAAGGAAAAGCAGAAGAACGAGAAGGAGAAGGAGAAACAGAAGGAGAAGCAGAAGGAGAAGCAGTAGAAGAAGCAGAAAAACAAGCAGGAGAAGCAGAAGCAGAAAGAGAAGTAGAAGCAGAAGAAGCAGAAAAAGCAGAAGAAGCAGTAGAACCATAAGAAGCAGAAGCAGGAGAAGCAGAAGCAGAAGAACAAGAAGAAGCATAAGAAGCAGAAGCAGAAGCAGAGGGAGAAACAGAAGGAGGAGAAGGAGCAGCAGAAGGGGAAGCAGAAGGAGATGCAGAAGGAGAAAGAGAACCAGAAACTGAAGGAGAAGAAGAAGGATTAGTTGGAGAATCAGAAGAAGCGGAAGCAGAAAGCGAAGCAGAAGCAGAAGGAGAAGCAGAAGGAGGAGAAGGAGAAGGAGAAGCCGAAAGAGAAGCAGAAAGTGAAGCAGAACGAGAAGCAGGAGAAGCAGAAGCAGGAGAACCAGAAGCAGAAGAAACAGAAGAAGGAGAAGAAGCAGAAGGAGTAGCAGAAACAGAAGGAAAAGCAGAAAGAGAAGCAGGAGAAGCAGAAGAAGCAGCAGCAGGAGAAGCAGAAGTAGAAGAAGCCGAAGAAGCAGAAGCAGAACCTGAAGAAGAAGGAGAAGCAGGAGAAGCAGAAGAAGCAGAATCTGGAGAAGAAGGAAAACCAGAAGGAGAAGCAGAAGGAGAAAGAGAAGCAAAAGCCGTAGGAGAAGCACAAGGAGAAGCAGAAGAAACAGAAGAAGCAGATGCAGTAGCAGAAGAAGCAGAAGATGCAGAAGCAGAAGGAGAAGCAGAAGGAAATGCAGAAGAACGAGAAGGAGAAGGAGAAACAGAATTCGATGCAGAAAGAGAAACAGAAGAAGGAGCAGGAGACGAAAAAGCAGCAGGAGAAGCAGAAAGAGCAGCAGAAGGAGAAGCAAGAGATGCAGAAACAGGAGAAGCAGAAGAAGAAGTATCAGGAGAAGGACAAGAAGCAGAAGCACAAGGAGAAGCATAAACAGAAGGAGAAGCAGAAAGAGAAGGAGGGGAAGCAGAAGAAGCAGAAGCAGGAGAAGCAGAAGCATAAGAATCCGAAGAAACAGAAGCAGAACCTGAAGCAGAAGGAGAAGCAGGAGAACCAGAAGAAGCAGAACCTGGAGAAGCAGAATGAGAAGCAGAAGCAGAAAGAGAATCAAAAGGAGAAGGAGAAGCAGAAGAAACAGAAGAAGTAGAAGCAGTAGCAGTTGTAGCTGAAGCAGAAGGAAAAGCTGAAGGAAAAGCAGAAGAAAAAGAAGGAGAATGAGAAACAGAAGGAGAAGCAGAAGGAGAAGCAGAAAGAGAAGCAGGTAAAGCAGAAGAAGAAGAAGCAGAGGGAGAATCAGAATTAGAAGCAGAAGAAGGAGAAGGAGAAGCAGAAGCAGAAGAAGATGCAGAAGGAGAAGCAGGAGAAGCAGAAGAAGCAGAAGGAGAAGCAGGAAAAGGAGAAGAAGCAGAAGCAAAAGGAGAAGCAAAATAAGGAGAAGGAGAAGCAGAAGCAGAAGAAGAAGCATAAGGACAAGCACAAGCAGAAGGAGATGCAGAAGGAGAAGCAGGAGAAGCAGAAGATGAAAGAGAAGCAGAAGTAGGAGAAGGAGAAGGAGGAGAAGTAGAAGCAGAAGGACAAGTAGAAGCGGAATGAGAAGCAGAAAGAGAAGCAGGAGAAGCACAAGAAGCAGAAGCAGGAGAAGCCGAAAGAGAAGAAGCAGAAGAAGCAGAAACAGAAGCAGAAGTAGAAGCAGAAGCAGAAGGAGAGGCAGCAGAAGAACTAGAACCAGAAATTCAGGCAGGAGAAACAGAAGAAGCAGAAGCAGAAAGAGAAGCAAAAAGGGAAGCAGAAGGAGAAGTAGAAGAAGCAGCAGAAGGAGAAGCAGCAGAAGAAGCAGAAAAACAAGCAGGAGAAGCCGAAGCAGAAAGAGAAGTAGAAGCAGAAGAAGCAGAGGCAGAAGAAGAAGCAGTAGAAGCATAAGAAGCAGAAGCAGGAGAAGCAGAAGCAGAAGAACAAGGAGAAGATAAGAAGCAGAAGCAGAAGCAGAGGGAAAAACAGAAGGAGGAGAAGGAGCAGCAGAATGTGAAGCAGAAGGAGATGGAGAAGCAGAAAGAGAAGCAGAAACAGAAGGAGAATAAGAAGGATTAGTTGGAGAATCAGAAGAAGCAGAAGCAGAAAGAGAAGCAGAAGGAGAAGCAGACGGAGGAGAAGGAGAAGAGAAGCCGAAAGAGAAGCAGAACGAGAAGCAGGAGAAGTAGAAGCAGCAGAACCAGAAGCAAAAGAAACAGAAGAAGGAGAATAAGCAGAAGCAGAAGGAGTAGCAGAAACAGAAGTAAAGCAGAAAGAGAAGCAGGAGAAGCAGAAGAAGCAGCAGCAGGAGAAGCAGAAGCAGAAGAAGCCGAAGAAGCAGAAGCAGAACCTGAAGAAGAAGGAGAAGCAGGAGAAGCAGAAGAAGGAGAATCTGGAGAAGAAGAAGGAGAACCAGAAGGAGAAGCAGAAGCAGAAAGAGAAGCAAAAGCAGAAGGAGAAGCAGAAAGAGAAGCAGAAGAAACAGAAGAAGAAGAGGCAGTAGCAGAAGAAGCAGAAGATGCAGATGCAGAAGGAGAAGCACAAGGTAAAGCAGAACAACGAGAAGGAGAAGAAGAAACAGAAGGAGAAGCAGAAAGAGAAGCAGAAGAAGGAGCAGGAGACGGAAAAGCAGTAGGAGAAGCAGAAAGAGCAGCAGAAGGAGAAGCAGGAGATGCAGAAACAGGAGAAGCAGAAGTAGAAGTATCAGGAGAAAGACAAGAAGCAGAAGCAGAAGGAGAAGCAGAAACAGAAGGAGAAGCAGAAAGAGAAGGAGGGGAAGCAGAAGAAGCAGAAGCAGGAGAAGCAGAAGCATAAGAATCCGAAGAAGTAGAAGCAGAACCTGAAGCAGAAGGAGATGCTGGAGAAGCAGAAGAAGCAGAATCTGGAGAAGCAGAATGACAAGCTGAAGGAGAAGCAGAAGCAGAAAGAGAATCAAAAGCAGAAGGAGAAGCAGAAGAAACAGAAGTAGAAGCAGTAGCAGTTGTAGCAGAAGCAGAAGAAGAAGCAGAAGGAAAAGCAGAAGAACAAGAAAGAGAAGGAGAAACAGAAGGAGAAGCAGAAGGAGAAGCAGAAAGAGAAGCAGGTAAAGCAGAATAAGAAGAAGCAGAAGGAGAAGCAGAAGGAGAAGCAGAAGAAGGAGAAGGAGAAGCAGAAGCAGAAGAAGATGCAGAAGGAGAAGCAGGAGAAGCAGAAGAAGCAGAAGGAGAAGCAGGAAAAGCAAAAGAAGCCGAAGCAAAAGGAGAAGCCAAAGAAGGAGAAGGAGAAACAGAGGCAGAAGACGAAGCATAAGCACAAGCACAAGCAGAAGGAGATGCAGAAGGAGAAGCAGGAGAAGCAGAAGAAGCAGCAGCTGAAGGAGAAGCAGAAGTAGGAGAAGCAGGAGAAGCAGAAGCAGAAAGAGAAGCAGAAGCGGAATGAGAAGCAGAAAGAGAAGCAGGAGAAGCAGAAGATGCAGAAGCAGGAGAAGCCGAAAGAGAAGAAGTAGAAGAAGCAGAAACTGAAGCAGAAGGAGAAGCAGAAGCAGATGGAGAAGCAGCAGAAGAAGTAGAACCAGAAATTCAGGCAGGAGAAACAGAAGAAGCAGAAGCAGAAAGAGAAGCAAAAAGAGAAGCAGAAAGAGAAGTAGAAGAAGCAGCAGAAGGAGAAGCAGTAGAAGAAGCAGAAAAGCAAGCAGGAGAAGCAGAAGCAGAAAGAGAAGTAGAAGCAGAAGAAGCAGAAGAAGCAGAATTAGAAGAAGAAGCAGTAGAACCATAAGAAGCAGAAGCAGGAGAAGCAGAAGCAGAAGAAATAAAGAAGCATAAGATGCAGAAGCCGATACAGAGGGAGAAAAAGAAGAAGGAGAAGGAGCAGCAGAAGTTGAAGAAGAAGGAGATTCAGAAGGAGAAAGAGAAGCAGAAACAGAAGGAGAAGGAGAAGGAGAAGTTGGAGAAGCAGAAGAAGCAGAAGCAGAAGCAGAAATAGAAGCAGAAGAAGGAGAAGGAGAAGCAGAAGCAGAAGGAGAAGCAGAAGAAGCAGAAGCGGGAGAAGCAGCAGAAGAAGAAGAAACAGAAGAAGGAGAAGGAGCAGAAGGAGAAGCAGAAGCAGAAGGAGAAGCAGAAAGAAAAGCAGAAGAAGCAGTAGCAGGAGAAGCAGAAGCAGAAGACACAGAAGAAGCCCAAGAAGCAGAAGGAGAACCTGAAGCAGAAGGGGAAGCAGAAGCAGCAGAAGCTGGAAAAGCAGAAGCAGAAGAAATAGAACAAGCAGAAGAATCAGTAGCAGAAGCAGAACGAGAAGCAGAAGAAGAAGAAGGAGAAAGAGAAGGAGTAGCAGTAGGAGGAGCAGAAGCATAATTAGAAGCAGAAAGAGAAGCAGAAGGAGAAACAGAAGAAGCAGAAACAGGAGAAGCAGAAGCAGAAGCAGAATGAGAAGCACAAGAAGGAGAAATTGAAGGAGAAGGAGAAGGAGACGGAGAAGCAGAAAGAGATGTAGGAGAAGCAGAAGAAGAAGAAGCAGGAGAAGCAGAAGCAGAAGAAACAGAAGAAGGAGAAGAGCAGAAGCAGAAGCAGAAGGATAAGCAGAAGAAGCTGAAGCAGAAGAAGAAGAAACAGAAAAAGCAGAAGAAGCAGAAGAAGAAGAAGCAGGAGAAGCAGAAGAAGAAGAAGGAGAAGGAGAACGAGAAGTATTAGGAGTAGGAGAAACAGAAGGTTAAGCAGAAGCAGAAAGAGAAGGAGAATGAGAAGGAGAAGCAGAAGAAGCATAAGCAGGAGAAGCAGAAGCAGAATGAAAAGCTGGAGAAGGAGAAATTGAAACAGAAGAAGATGCAGAATAAGAAGCAGAAGGAGAAGCAGAAGAAGAAGGAGAAGCAGAAGGATAAGGATAAAGAGAAACAGAAGGAGAAGCAGAAGCAGGAGAAGCAAAAGCAGAAGAAGCAGAAGAAGCAGAAGCAGAAAGAGAAGTAGAAACAGAAGGAGAAGCAGAAATAGAAGCAGAAGAAGCCGAAGAAGCAGAAGCAGATCCTGAAACACAAGGAGAAGCAGGAGAAGCAGAATCTGGAGAAGAAGAAGGAGAACCAGAAGGAGAAGCAGAAGCAGAAAGAGAAGCAAACGCAGAAGGAGAAACAGAAGAAACAGAAGAAGCAGAAGCAGTAGCAGAAGAAGCTGAAGATGCAGAAGCAGAAAGAGAAGCAGAAGGAATAGCAGAAGAACGAGAAGGAGAAGGAGAAACAGAAGGAGAAACAGAAGGAGAAGCAGAAGGAGAATCAGGAAAAGCAGAAGAAGCAGAAGCAGACGGAGAAGCAGAAGAAGGAGAAGGAGAAGCAGAAGCAGAAAAGAAGAAGAAGCACAAGCAGAAGGACAAGCACAAGCAGAAGGAGATGCAGAAGGAGAAGCAGAAGAAGCAGAATCAGAAGGAGAAGAAGAAGGAGAAGAAGCAGAATCAGAAGAAGCAGAAGCAGAAGTAGAAAGAGAAGCCGACGAAGAGAAGCAGAACGAGAAGCAGGAGAAGCAGAAGAAGCAGAAGCGGGAGAAGCAGAAGAAGAAGAAACAGAAGAAGGAGAAGGAGCAGAAGCCGAAGGAGAAGCAGAAGCAGATGGAGAAGCAGAAAGAGAAGCAGGAAAAGCAGAAGAAGCAGAAGCAGGAGAAGCAGAAGCAGAAGAAACAGGAGAATGACAAGAAGCAGAAGGAGAAGCAGAAAAAGAAGGAGAAGCAGAAAGAGAAGGAGGGGAAGCAGAAGAAGCAGAAGCAGGAGAAGCAGAAGCATAAGAATCCGAAGAAGCAGAAGCAGAACCTGAAGCAGAAGGAGAAGCAGGAGAAGCAGAAAAAAGGAGAAGGAAAAACAGAAGCAGAAGCAGAAGGAGAAGCAGTAGCAGAAGAAGCAGCAGAAGGAGAAGAAGAAGCAGAAGAAGGTGCAGAAGGAAAAGCAGGAGAAGCAGAACAAGCAGACGCAGAAGAAGAAGTAGAAGTAGGAGAAGGAGATGAAGAGCAGCAGAAGCAATAGGAGAAGCAGGAGAAGCAGAAGAAGCAAAAGCAGAAGGAGAAGCAGAAGTAGGAGA
>NW_012293673.1:0-6394 GCF_000151885.1 Dipodomys ordii | reverse complement strand
TGGGACAGAGCGGGAGACAGAGGGGACACAGCGTAGGACACAGCGGGACACAGCGGGGGAAACAGAGGGACACATTGTTAGACAAAGTTGGATAGAGCGGGGGTCTCTGCGGGACACAGTGGTGGACAGAGCGGTACACAGTGGTGGACACAGCGAGTACTCAGCGGGACCCAGCGGGACACAGCCTTGATACAGCGGGGACAGAGTGGGCCACAGCGGGACACAGCAGGAACAAAGCAGTAGACACAGCATGACACAGCAGGGGACTCAGCAGGACACAGCCGGGGACACAGGGAGGACAGAGCGGGACACAGCGGGGACACAGCGGGGACTCAGCGGGGGACACAGTGGGGGACAATGCGGGACACCACGGGACACATCGGAACACAGCGGGGACAAGGAGGAGACAGAGCAGGACACAGCGAGGACACAGTGGGCAAAGCAGGGTACACAGCAGGGGACACAGCAGGACACAGCGGGACACAGCGGGGGACACAGAGGGACACAGCGGGGGACACAGCGAGGACACAGCGGGATACAGCAGGGGACACCGCGAGGACACAGCGGGGACACACCGGGGGACACAGCAGAACACAGCAGGGAACACAGCGAGGACACAGCGGGACCCAGCAGGACACAGCGTCGATACACCTGGGATACAGCGTTACACAGTGTGGTACACATCTGTGGACACAAGGGGAAACAGTGTGGGCACAGCGGGACACAGCGGGACACAGTGGGACAAAGCAAGGACAAATCGTGAGACACAGCGAGGGACAGAGCTCGAGACAGCGGGGGACACAGCTAGGACACAGCAGGGCACAGCGGGACACAGCAGGGACAGAGCAGGACACAGCGGGACACAGCGGGACACAGCGGGGGACCCAGCGGGACCCAGCGGGGAACCCAGCGAGGACACAGCAGGACAAAGCGGGGGACACAGCGGTGACAAAGCTGGACACAACGGAGTACATAGCAGGACCAAGTGGGACACAGCGTCGATACAGCAGGGACACAGCATTATACAGTATGGTACACAGCTGTGGACACAACGGGACACAGTGGGGGCACAGCGGGACACAGCGGAACACAGTGGGACACAGCAGGGCAAAGCGTGAGACACAGTGGGGGACAGAGAGTGACACAGCGGGGGACACAGCAAGGGCACAGCGGGACACAGCGGGGGAAACAGCGGGACACAGCGGTGGACACAGGGGGACAGAGCGGGGGACACAGCGAGGACACAGCGGGACTCAGCGGGACACAGCGTCGATACAGCGGGGACAGAGTGGTCACAGCGGGACACAGCAGGAACAAAGCAGTAGACACAGCAGGACACAGCAGGGGACACAGCGGGACACAGTCGGGGACACAGGGAGGACAGAGCAGGACAGAGCGGGGACACAGCGGGGACTCAGCGGGGGACACAGCGGGGGACAAAGCGGGTCACCACGGGACACAGCGGAACACAGCGGGGACAAGGAGGAGACAGAGCAGGACACAGCGAGGACACAGTGGGGCAAAGCAGGGTACACAGCAGGGGACACAGCAGGACACAGCGGGACACAGCGGGGGACACAGTGGGACACAGCGGGGGACACAGCGAGGACACAGCGGGATACAGCGGGGGACACAGCGAGGACACAGCGGGGGACACACCGGGGGACACAGCGGAACACAGCAGGGAACACAGCGAGGACACAGCGGGACCCAGCAGGACACAGCGTCGATACAGCGGGGATACAGCGTTACACAGTGTGGTACACATCTGTGGACAGAAGGGTACACAGTGTGGGCACAGCGGGACACAGCGGGACACAGTGGGACAAAGCAAGGACAAATCGTGAGACACAGCGAGGGACAGAGCTCGAGACAGCGGGGGACACAGCTAGGACACAGCAGGGCACAGCGGGACACAGCAGGGACAGAGCGGGACACAGCGGGACACAGCGGGACACAGCGGGGGACCCAGAGGGACCCAGCGGGGAACCCAGCGAGGACACAGCAGGACAAAGCGGGGGACACAGCGGTGACAAACCTGGACACAACGGAGTACATAGCAGGACCCAGCGGGACACAGCGTCGATACAGCAGGGACACAGCATTATACAGTATGGTACACAGCTGTGGACACAACGGGACACAGTGGGGGCACAGCGGGACACAGCGGAACACAGTGGGACACAGCAGGGCAAAGTGTGAGACACAGTGGGGGACAGAGAGTGAGACAGCGGGGGACACAGCAAGGACACAGCGGGACACAGCGGGGGAAACAGCGGGACACAGCGGTGGACACAGGGGGACAGAGCGGGGGACACAGCGGGACACAGCGGGGGACACAGCGGGACACAGCGGTGGACACAGCGGGACAGAGCGGGGACACAGCGGGACACAGCGGTGGACACAGCGGGACACAGCGGTGGACACAGCGAGGACACAGTGGGACCCAGCGGGACACAGCGTCGATACAGCGCGGACAGAGTGGGCCAAAGCGTGGTACACAGCTGGGGACACAACCGGGCACATCGGGGGACACAGCAAGGACTCAGCGGAACACAGCGTGGGACACAGTGAGGACACAGGGGGACACAGCGGGACACAGCAGGAACACAGCAGTAGCCACAGTGGGAAACAGCAGGGGACAACGCGGGACACAGCGGGGGACACAGGGAGGACAGAGCGCGACACAGCGGGGACACAGCGGGGACTCAGCGGGGGACACAGCGAGGGACAAAGCGGGACACCACGGGACACAGCGGGAATCAGCGTTGACCCTGCGGGGACACTGCGGGACACAGCGGGGGACACAGTAAGGACACAGCGGGACACAGCAGGGGACACAGCGAGGACTCAGCGGGGGACACAGGGGGGGACACTGCGAGACACAGCGGGGAACACAGCTAGGACACAGCTGGACCCAGCGGGATACAGCGTCGATACTGCGGGGACACAGCTTTACACAGCGTGGTACACAGCTGTGGACACAACGGGACACAGTGGGGGCACAGCGGGATACAGCGGAACACACTGGGACACAGCGGGGACAAAGCGTGAGACACAGCGGGGGACAGAGCGGGAGACAGCGGGGGACACAGCGAGGACACAGCGGTACACAGCGGGGGAAACAGCGGGACACAACGGTGGACACAGGGGGAGAGAGCGGGGGACACAGCGGGACACAGCGGTGGAAACAGCGGGACACAGCGTTGGACCCAGCGGGACCCAGTGTGACACAGCGTGGATACAGCTGGGATACAGACTTACACAGCGTGGTACACATATGTGGACACAACGGGACACAGTGGTGGCACAGCGGGACAGAGCGGGACACAGTGGGACACAGCGAGGACAAATCGTGAGAGACAGCGGGGGACAGAGCGGGAGACAGCGGGGGACACAGCGAGGACACAGCACTACACAGCGGGACACAGCAGGGACAGAGCGGGACAGAGCGGGACACAGGGGGACACAGCGGGGGAAACAGCGGGACACAGCGGACGACCCAGCGAGGACAGAGCGGGACACAGTGGGGGACACAGCGAGGAAACTGCGGGGACACAGCGGGACACAGAGGGACACAGCAGGAACAAAGCAGTAGACACAGCGGGACACAGCAGGGGACACAGCGGGACACAGAGGGGGACACAGGGAGGACAGAGCGGGACAAGGCAGGGACACAGCGGGAACTCAGCGGGGGACACAGCGGGGGACAAAGAGGGACACCACGGGACACAGCGGGACACAGCGGGGACAAGGGGGAGACAGAGCGGGACACATCGAGGACACAGCGGGACACAGCGGGGGACACAGCAGGACACAGCGGGGGACACAGCGAGGACACAGCGGGACACAGCGGGGGACACAGCAAGGACACAGCGGGGGACACTGCGGGACATAGCAGGGAACACAGCGAGGACACAGCGAGACCCAGCGGGACACAGCGTGGATACAGTGAGGATACAGCGTTACACAGTGTGGTACACATCTGTGGACACAAGCGGACACAGTGGGGGCACAGCGGGACACAGCGGGACACAGTGGGACAAAGCAAGGACAAATCGTGAGACACAGCGAGGGACAGAGTGGGAGACAGCGGGGGACACAGCGAGGACACAGCAGGGCACAGCAGGACCCAGCAGGGACAGAGCGGGACACAGCGGGACACAGCGTGGGACACAGCGGGACACAGCGGGGGACGCAGCGAGGACACAGCGGGACAAAGCGGGACAAAGCAGGGGACACAGCGGTGAAACAGCTGGACACAACGGAGTACATAGCGGGACACAGCACGCACACAGGGGGACACAGCGGGACACAGCGGGACACAGCAGGGACAGAGCGGGACACAGCGGGACACAGTGGGACACAGCGGGGGACACAGCGGGACCCAGCGGGGGACCCAGTGAGGACACAGCGGGACACAGCTGGGGACATAGCGAGGACACAGCGGGGGACAGAGCGGGGGACACAGCGGGACACAGCGAGGAACAGCGTAGATACAGCGGGGACACAGCTTTACACAGCGTGGTACACAGCTGTGGACACAACGGGACACAGTGTGGGCACAGCGGGACACAGCGGGACACAGTGGGACACAGCGGGGACAAAGAGTGAGACACAGCGGGGGACAGAGTGGGAGACAGCGGGGGACACAGCGGGGACACAGCGGGGACTCAGCGGGGTCACAGCGGGATACACAGTTGTGGACAGAACGGGACACAGTGTGGTCACAGCGGGACACAGTGGGACAGAGTGGGACACAGAAGGGATAAAGCGTGAGACACAGCGGGGGACAGAGCGGGAGACAGCGGGGGACACAGCGAGGACACAGCGGGACACAGCGGGGACACAGCAGGGACACAGCGGGGGACACAGTGGGACAGAGCAGGGGACACAGCAGGGGACACAGAGGGACAGAGCAGGACACAGCAGGGGACACAGGGGGGACACAGCGGGACACAGCAGGGGACACAGTGAGGACACATTGGGAAACAGCGGGGACACAGCGGGACTCAGAGGGGGACACAGCAGTACACAGCGGGACACAGTGGGGCACAGCAGGGACACAGCGGGGGACACAGCGGGAAACAGCGAGGGACACTGCGGGGGACACAGCGGGACACAGTGTGGAACACAGAGAGTACACAGCGGGACCCAGCGGGACACAGCGTCGATACAGCGGGGACACAGTGTGACACAGCAGGGTACATAGCTGGGGACACAACGGGACACAGTGGGGGACATAGCGGGACACAGCGGGGGAGACAGGGAGGACACAGCGGGACAAAGCGGGGGACACAGCGGGACACAGCGAGGGACACAGCGTCGATAGAGCGGGGACACAGCGGGGTACACAGCTGGGGACACAACGGGACACAGTGGGGGACATAGCAGGACACAACGGGACGCAGCGGGACACAGCGGGGCACAGCGGGGACAAAGCGGGAGACACAGCAGGGAACAGAGCAGGACACAGCGGGGGACACAGTGAGGACACAGCGGGACACAGCGGGGAGACAGCGGAGACTCAGCGGGGGACACAGCGGGGGACAAACGGGACACCACAGAACACAGCGGGATACAGCGGGACACAACAGGGACAAAGCGGGACTCAGCGGGGAACACAGCAGGGGTCAAAGCGGGACACCACGGGACACAGTGTGACACATCGCGCCACAGCGGCGATACTGCGGGGACACAGCGGGACAAAGTGGGGGACACAGCGGGACACAGCGGGGGACACAGCAGGGGATAGCGGGGGACAGAGAGTGGACAGAATGGAACACAGCGGTGACACAGCTGGACACAGCGGGGTACAAAGCGGGACACAGCGGGCACACAGCGCGGACACAGCAGGGACACAGCAGGGGACACAGTGGGACACAGCAGGGACACAGCAGGGGACACAGAGGGACACAGCGGGACACAGCGGGACACAGCGGGGCACAGCAGGGACACAGCGAGGGACACAGCAGGGGACACAGCGGGACACACCGGGGGACATAGCAGGACACAGCAGGGGACACAGGGAGGACACAGCGGGACACAGTGGGGGACACAGCGGAACACAGCGAGGGACACAGCGGGGGACACAGTGGGACACAGCGGGGTACACTGAGGGGACACAGCGGGACCCAGCGGGACACAGCGTCGATACAGCGGGGACACAGCAGGACACAGCGGGGTACACAGCTGGGGACACAAGGGGACACAGTGGGGGACATAGCGGGACACACTGGGACACAGCGGGGCACAGCGGGGACAAAGCGGGAGACACAGCGGGGAACAGAGCAGACACAGCGGAGGACACAGCGAGGACACAGCTGACACAGCGATGACACAGCGGGACACAGCTGGGGACAAAGCGGGACACAACGGGGAACACAGCGGGGGA
>NW_012293672.1:0-6395 GCF_000151885.1 Dipodomys ordii | reverse complement strand
CGCTGTGTACCCCTCTGTGTCCCCTGCTGTGTCCCGCATTGTCCTGCTGTGTACTGCTGTGTCACCTGCTGAGTCCCGCTGTGTCGCCTGCTGAGTCCCGCTGTGTCCCCGCTGTGTCCCAATGTGTCCTCGCTGTGTCCCCCGCTGTGTCCCACTGTGTCCCAACTGTGTCCCCCGCTGTGTCCCGCTGTGTCCTGCTGTCTCCCCCTCTGTGTCCCCCGCTGTGTCCCTCTGTGTCCCCCGCTTTGTCACCGCTGTGTCCCGTTGTGTCCTCGCTGTGTCCCCCTCTGTCTCCCGCTCTGTCCCCCGCTGTGTCTCACGCTTTCTCCCCGCTGTGTCCAACTGTGTCCCGCTGTGCCCCCACTGTGTCCCGTTGTGTCCACAGCTGTGTACCACGCTGTGTAACGCTGTATCCCCGCTGTATCGACGCTGTGTCCCGCTGGGTCCCGCTGTGTCCTCGCAGTGTTCCCCGCTGTGTCCCGCTGTGTCCCCCGCTGTGTCCCCCGCTGTGTTCTCTCTGTGTCCCCCAATATATCCCGCTGTGTCCTCGATGGGTCCCCCGCTGTGTCCCGCTGTGTCACACTGTGTCCCATGGTGTCCTGCTGTGTCTTTGCTGTGTCCCCCGCTGTCCCCCATTTGTCCCTAGCTGTGTCCCGCTGTGTCCCGCTGTTTCCTCGCTGTGTCCCCCGCTGTGTCCCGCTGTGTCCTTGCTGTGTCCCCCCCTTGTGTTTCGCTGTTTCCTCGCTGTGTCCCCCCCGTGTGCCATTGTGTCCCCAGCTGTGTACCCCGTTGTGTCCCGCTGTGTCCCCGCTGTATCAACGCTGTGTCCCGCTGTGTCCCACTGTGTCCTCGCTGTGTACCGCTCTGTACCCCTCTGTGTCCCCCGCTGTGTCCCGCTGTGTCCCGCTGTGTAATGCTGTGTCCCCCACTGAGTCCCGCTGTGTCCACCCTGT
This sequence comes from Dipodomys ordii, assembly GCF_000151885.1. Lineage (NCBI taxonomy): Eukaryota > Metazoa > Chordata > Mammalia > Rodentia > Heteromyidae > Dipodomys > Dipodomys ordii. The sequence goes on along the minus strand of NW_012293672.1, from coordinate 5,442 downwards.
GTCCCCCGCTTTGTCTCTCTTTGTCCCGCTGTGTCCTCGCTGTGTTCCCCACTGTGTCCCTCTGTGTCCCCCACTGTATCCCCCGCTGTGTCCCACTGTGTCCCGCTGTGTCCCCCGCTTTGTGCCCGCTGTGTCCCGCTGTGTACTCCGTTGTGTCCAGCTGTGTCCCGCTGTGTTCCCCGCTATGTCCCGCTGTGTCCCATTGTGTCCCGCTCTGTCCCTTCTGTGTCATCGCTGTGTACTCCTTTGTGTCAGGCTGTGTCAACGCTGCGTCTCGCTGTGTCCCCTCTCTGTCTCCGCTGTCCCCCTCTGTGTCCCCCGCTGTGTCCCGCTGTGTCCCCCGCTTTGTCCTGCTGTGTCCCCGCAGTGTCCCCACTGTGTCCCGCTGTGTCCCGCTGTGTCCCCCGCTTTGTCCAGCTGTGTCCTTGCAGTGTCCCCGCTGTGTCATGTTGTGTCCTCGCTGTGTCCCCCACTGTGTCCCGTTGTGTCCACAGGTGTGTACCCCGCTGTGTCATGCTGTGTCCCCGCTGAATCGACGCTGTGTCCTGCTGTGTCCTTCCTGTGTTCCCCGCTGTGTCCCGCTGTGTCCCCGCTGTGTGCCCGCTGTGTCCCGCTGTGTACTCCGTTGTGTCCAGCTGTGTCACCGCTGTGTCCTCGCTGTGTCCTCTCTTTGTCTCCACTGTTCCCCGCTGTGTCCCCCGCTGTGTCCCGCTGTGTCCCACTGTGTCCCCCGCTTTGTCCCGCTGTGTCGACGCAGTGTTCCCTCTGTGTCCTGCTGTGTCACACTGTGTCCCATGGTGTCCCGCTTTTTCCCCCGCTGTTTCCCCCGCTGTGTCCCCTTTGTGTCCCCATTGTGTCCCGCTGTGTCCCGCTGTGTCCTAGCTGTGTCCCCCGCTGTGTCCCGCTGTATCCCCGCTGTGTCGCAAGCTGTGTCCCGCTGTGTCCCGCTGTGTACCCCGCTGTGTCCCGCTATGTTCCCGCAGTGTCCCCGCTGTGTCCTGCTGTGTCCCACTGTGTCCTCGCTGTGTCCCCCGCTGTGTCCCGTTGTGTCCCCAGCTGTGTACCCCGCTGTGTACCGCTGTGTCCCCGCTGTTTCGATGCTGTGTCTTGCTGTGTCCCACTGTGTCCTCGCTGTGTGCCCCACTGTGTTCTGCTGTGTCACCCGCTGTGTCCCGCTGTGTCCCCCGCTGTGTCCCGCTGTGTCCCCGAAGGGTCACCGCTGTTTCGCGCTGTGTCCCGCTGTGCTCCGTGGTGTCCCGCTTTGTCCCCCGCTGTGTCCCCAGCTGAGTCCCCGCTGTGTCCCCGCTGTGTCCCGCTGTGTCCTCGCTGTGTCCCCCGCTGTCTCCCGCTCTGTCCCCCGCTGTGTCTCACGCTTTATCCCGTCTGTGTCCCACTCTGTCCCGCTGTGTCCCGCTGTGTCCACCACTGTGTCCCTTTGTGTCCCCAGCTGTGAATCCCGCTGTATCGAGGCTGTGTCCCGCTGGGTCCCGCTGTGTCCTTGCTCTGTTATTCGTGGTGTCCCCCTCTGTCCCCCGCTGTGTCCCACGCTCTGTCCTACTGTGTCCCCCGCTGTGTCCCGTTGTGTCCCGCTGTGTCCCCCACTGTGCCCCTGCTGTGTCCCCGCTGTGTCCCCGCTGTGTCACGCTGTGTCCTGCTGTGTCCCGTTGTGTCCCGCTGTAAACCTGCTGAGTCCCCCTGTGTCCCCGCTGTGTCCTGCTGTGTCGTCGCTCTGTCCTCCGCTGTGTCCCGCTGTGTCCTCTGCTGTGTCCCGCTGTGTCAGTCTGTGTCCCGCTGTATCCCGCTGTGACCCCGCTGAGTCCCCGCTGTGTCCTCGCTGCGTCCCCCGCTGTGTCCCACCGTGTCCTCGCTGGGTCCCCCGCTGTGTCCCGCTGTGTCCCGCTCTGTCCCTGCTGTGTCCTGCTGTGTCCCGCTGTGTCCCCGCTTTGTGCCCGCTGTGTCCCACTGTGTACTTCGTTGTGTCAGGCTGTGTCCCCCGCTTTGTCCCGCTGTGTCCCCGCAGTGTCCCCGCTGTGTCCCGCTGTGTCACACTGTGTCCCATGGTGTCCTGCTTTGTCCCCAGCTGTGTCCCCCGCTGAGTCCCCTCGGTGTCCTGCTGTGTCCTCGCTGTGTGCCCCGCTGTCTCCCACTTTGTCCCACGCTGTGTCCCACTGTGTCCTCGCTGTGTCCCCCGCTGTGTACCGCTATGTCCCCGCTGTGTCCCAAGCTGTGTCCCGCTGTGTCCTGCTGTGTACCCAGCTGTGTCCTGCTATGTTCCCGCAGTGTCCCCGCTGTGTCCCCGCTCTGTCCTGCTGTGTCCTCGATGTGTCCCCCGCTGTGTTCCGTTGTGTCCCCAGCTGTGTACCCGCTGTGTCTCGCTGTGTCCCCGCTGTATCGACGCTGTGTCCTGCTGTGTCCCGCTTTGTTCCCCGCTGTGTCCCCCGCTGAGTCCCCGCTGTGTCCCCGCTGTGTCCCGCTCTGTCCTCCCTGTGTCCCCCGCTGTGTCCCGCTGTGTCCCCTGCTGTGTCCCGCTGTGTCTACTGCTGTGTTCCTGCTGTGTCCCGCTGTGTCCCCTGTGTCCCCCTGTGTCCTCACTGTGTCCCACCCTGTGTTCTGCTGAGTACCTGCTGTGTCCCCCGATGTGCCCCGTTGTATCCCCAGCTGTTTACCCCGCTGTGGCCCACTCTGTCCCCGCTGTATCGACGCTGTGTCACGCTGGGTCCCGCTGGGTCCTCGCTGTGTCCACCGCTGTGTCCCGCTGTGTCCACCGCTGTGTACCGCTGTGTCCCCAGTTGTGTCCCACTGTGTCCCGCTGTGGCCCCCGCTGTGGCCCCCGCTGTGTCCCGCTGTGTCGACCGCAGTCTCCCACTGTGTCCACTGCTGTGTCCCCGCTGTGTCCCGCTTTTTCCCCCGCTGTGTCCCGCTGTGTCCTCGCTGTGTCTCCCGCTGTGTCCCGCTGTGTCCTCGCTGTGTCCCCTGCTGTGTCCCCGCTGTGGCCCCTCTGTGTCCCGCTGTGTCCCGCTCTGTCCCTGCTGTGTCCTGCTGTGTCACGCTGTGTCCCCACTTTGTGCCCGCTGTGTCCCGCTGTGTATTCCGTTGTGTCAGGCTGTGTCCCCCGCTTTGTCCCGCTGTGTCCCCGCAGTGTCCCCGCTGTGTCCCCGCTGTGTCACACTGTGTCCCATGGTGTCCTGCTTGGTCCCCAGCTGTGTCCCCCGCTGAGTACCCTCGGTGTCCTGCTGTGTCCTCGCTGTGTGCCCCGCTTTCTCCCACATTGTCCCACGCTGTGTCCCACTGTGTCCTCGCTGTGTCCCCCGCTGTGTCCCGCTGTGTCCCCCACTCTGTCCCGCTGTTTCCCGCTGTGTCCCCCGCTGTGTCCCGCTGTGTCCCCGCAGGGTCACCGCTGTTTCGCGCTGTGTCCCGCTGTGTTCCGTGGTGTCCCGCTTTGTCCCCCGCTGTGTCCCCCGCTGAGTCCCGGCTGTGTCTCCGCTGTGTCCCCGCTGTGTCCCGCTGTGCCCTCGCTGTGTCCCCCGCTGTCTCCCGCTCTGTCCCCCGCTGTGTCTCACGCTTTATCCCATCTGTGTCCCACTCTGTCCCGCTGTGTCCCGCTGTGTCCACCACTGTGTCCCTTTGTGTCCCCAGCTGTGTAACCTGCTGTGTAACGCTGTGAATCCCGCTGTATGGAGGCTGTGTCCCGCTGGGTCCCTCTCTGTCCTTGCTCTGTTATTCATGTTGTCCCTCTCTGTCCCCCACTGTGTCCCCTGCTTTGTCCTACTGTGTCCCCCGCTGTGTCCCGTTTTGTCCCGCTGTGTCCTCGCTGTGTCCCCCGCTGTCTCACTCTCTGTCCCCCACTGTGTCTCACGCTTTGCCCTGCTGTGTCCCACTGTGTTCTGCTGTGTCCCGCTGTGTCCCCTCTGTGTCCCGTTGTGTCCACAGCTGTGTACCATACTGTATAATGCTGTGTCCCTGCTGTATCGACGCTGTGTCCCGCTCGGTCCTGCTATGTACTCGGTTGTGTCCAGCTTTGTCACCGCTGTGTCCCCCGCTTTGTCTTGCTGTGTCCTCGCTGGGTTCCTGCTGGGTCCCGCTGTGTCCCCCGCTGTGTTCCGCTGTGTCCCGCTGTGTCCCGCTCTGTCCCTGCTGTGTCCCGCTGTGCCCTGCTGTGTCGTCGCTGTGTCCCCCGCTGTCTCCCGCTCTGTCCCTTGCTGTGTCTCACGATTTGTCCTTGCTTTGTCCCACTGTGTCCTGCTGTGTCCCGCTGTCTCCCCACTGTGTCCCGTGGTGTCCACAGCTGTGTAACACGCTGTGTAATGCTGTGTACCCGCTGTATCGACGCTGTGTCCAGCTGGGTCCCGCTGTGTCCTCGCTGTGTTCCCCGCTGTGTCCCGCTGTGTACCCCTCTGTGTCCCCTGCTGTGTCCCGCATTGTCCCGCTGTGTACTGCTGTGTCGCCTGCTGAGTCCCGCTGTGTCCCCGCTGTGTCCCGCTCTGTCCCTGCTGTGTCCCGTTGTGCCCTGCTGTGTCGTCGCTGTGTTCCCCGCTGTCTCCCGCTCTGTCCCTCGCTGTGTCTCACGATTTGTCCTTGCTTTGTCCCACTGTGTCCCGCTGTGTCCCGCTGTGTCCCCACTGTGTCCCGTGGAGTCCACAGCTGTGCAACACGCTGTGTAATGCTGTGTACCCGCTGTATCGACGCTGTGTCCCACTGTGTCCCGCTGAGTCCCGTTTTGTCCCCAGCTGTGTCCCCCGCTGAGTCCCCGCTGTGTCCCCGCTGTGTCCCGCTCTGTCCTCCCTGTGTCCCCCGCTGTGTCCCGCTGTGTCCCCTGCTGTGTCCCGCTGTGTCTACTGCTGTGTTCCTGCTGTGTCCTGCTGTGTCCCCCTGTGTCCTCACTGTGTCCCATGCTGTGTTCCGCTGAGTACTTGCTGTGTCCCCCGATGTGCCCCGTTGTGTCCCCAGCTGTGTACCCCGCTGTGGCCCACTCTCTCCCCGCTGTATCGACGCTGTGTCCCGCTGGGTCCCGCTAGGTCCTCGCTGTGTCCACCGCTGTGTCCCGCTGTGTCCACCGCTGTGTACCGCTGTGTCCCCAGTTGTGTCCCACTGTGTCCCGCTGTGGTCCCCGCTGTGTCCCCAGCTGTGTCCCGCTGTGTCCCCCGCTGACTCCCGCTGTGTCCACTGCTGTGTCCCCGCTGTGTCCCACTTTTCCCCCGCTGTGTCCCGCTGTGTCCCCGCTGTGTCTCCCGCTGTGTCCCACTGTGTCCTCGCTGTGTCCCCTGCTGTGTCCCGCTGTGTCCCCTGCTGTGTCCTGATGTGTCCCGCTTTGTCCCGCTGTGTCCCTGCTGTGACCCTCAGTGTCCCGGTGTGTCCCCGCTGTGGACCCTCTGTGTCCCGCTGTGTCCCACTCTGTCCCTGCTGTGTCCTGCTGTGTCACGCTGTGTCCCCGCTTTGTGCTGA
>NW_012293671.1:0-2307 GCF_000151885.1 Dipodomys ordii | reverse complement strand
GGGGACACAGGGAGGACATAGCGGGACAACAGCGGGAGACACAGCGGGGACTCACCGGGGGACACAGCTGGGGACAAAGCGGGACACAAAGGGACACAAAGTGACAGAGCGGGACACAGCGGGGTACACAGCTGGGGACACAACGGGAAACAGCGGTGTACACAGCGGAACACAGCGGGACACAGCGGGGACAAAGCGGGACACAGCGGGGAAACAGCGGGGACTCAGGGGGGGACACAGAGGGTCAAAGGTGGTCACAGCGGGACACAGCGGGTACACAGCAGGGACACAGCGGCGGACACAGCCGGAAACAGTGGGACACAGCGGGGAAACAGCGCGAAACAGCGGGGGACACAGCAGGGACACAGCGCAGGAAACTGCAAGACACAGCGTCGATACAGCGGGGACACAGCGGGACACAGTGGGGTACACAGTTGGGGACACAACGGGACACATCGGGGGACACAGCGAGGACGCAGCGGAACACAGCGTGGGACACAGCGGGACACAGCGGGACACAGCGGGGACACAGCAGTAGACACAGCAGTAGACACAGCGGGACCCAGTGTGGGACACAGCTGGACACAGCGGGGACACACCGGGAACACAGCGGGGGACAAACTGGTTCACCACGGGACACAGTGGGACACAGCGGGACACAGCGGGGACACTGCGGGAACATAGCGGGACACAGCGGGGTACACAGCGGGACACAGCCGGACACAGCATGGGACAAAGCAGGAGACAGCAGGGGACACAGCGAGGACACAGCTGGACACAGCGGGGTACACAGCGGGACACAGCGGAGGACACAGAAGGGTACACAGCGGGACACAGAGAGAAACACAGCGAGGTCACAGCGGGGGCCAAAGCAGGACAACACGGGACACAGTGTGACACAGTGTGACACAGCGGGGACACTGCAGGGGCACAGCGGGACAAAGCGGGCGACACAGCGCGACACAGCAGGACACAGCGGGGGAAACAGCAGGGGACAGCAGGGGACAGAGAGGGGACACAGCAGGACACAGCGGGGACACAGCTGGACACAGCGGGGTACACAGCGGGACACAGGGGGCACACAGTGGGGACACAGCGGGGGACACAGCGGGAAACAGCGAGGTCACAGCGGGGGACCAAGCGGGACAACACGGGACATAGTGTAACACAGCGAGACAGAGTGGGACACAGCGGGGAACAAAGCGGGGGACAATAGGGGACAGGGGACATAGCGGGACACAGCGGGGACACAGCTGGACACAGCGGGGTACAAAGAAGGACACAGCGTTCACACAGTGGGGACACAGCAGGACACAGCGGGACACAGCGGGAACGGAGCATGACAGAGCATGACACAGCGAGTACACATTGGGACACAGCGGGGACACAGCGGAACTCAGCGGGAGACACAGCAATACACAGCGGGACACAGTGGGACACACCGGGGAGACAGCACGGACACAGTGGGGGACACAGCGGGACACAGCGGGTCACAGCGGGGGACACAGCGGGACACAGCGGGGTACACAGAGGGGTACACAGCGGGACACAGGTGGAAAACAGCGCGGACACAGCGGGACACAGCGTCGATACAGTGGGGACAGAGTGGGTCACAGCAAGGACACAGCGGGACACAGCGGGACACAGCAGGACACAGCGGGGGACACAACGGGACAGAGCGGGGACACAGTGGGGACTCAGCCGGGGACACAGCGGGACACAGCGGGGGACACAGCGAGACACAGCGGGGACAAAGTTGGACACAGCTGGGTACACAGAGGGACACAGCAGGGACACAGCGGGGAAACAGCGTGACACAAAAGGACACAGCGGGACACAGCGGGGGACACAGCGAGGACACAGCGGCACACAGTGGGGGACACAGCAAGGACAGAGCGGGACACAGCGGGGGACACAGCAGGACATAGCGGGGGACAAAGCGGGGGACACAGCGGGACACAGCGGTACACAGCGGGGACACTGCGGGAACATAGTGGGACACAGCGAGGACACAGCGGGACACAGCGGCAACACAGAGGGGACTCAGCGAGACACATCGGGAAACAAAGCGAGGTCACAGCGGGGGACAAAGCGGGACAACACGGAACACAGTGTGACACAGCGGGACACAGCGGGACACAGCGGGACACAGCGGGGTACACAGAGGGACACAGTAGGCACACAGCGGGGACACAGCGGGACAAAACGGGACACAGCGGGGACACAGTGGGACACAGCGGGACAAAGCGGCACACACAGCGGGACACAGCAGGCACACAGCGGGGACACAGCGGGACACAGCGGGGA
>NW_012293670.1:0-1618 GCF_000151885.1 Dipodomys ordii | reverse complement strand
TCACGGGACACAGCGTGGCCACAGCGGGACACACCGGGACACAGCGTCAATACAGCGGGGACAGAGCGGGTCACAGCAGGGACACAGCGAGACACAGCGGGACACAGCGAGGGACACAGAGGGACACAGCGGGGACACAGCGGGACACAGCAGGACACAGCGGGGGACACAGCGGAACACAGCGTGGGACACATCGAGGACACAGCGGGACACAGCGGGACACAGCGGGGACACAGCAGGGACACAGCAGGGACACAGCGGAGGACACAGCGGGGGACATAGCGGGACACAACGGGGAACACAGCGAGGACACAGCGGGACCCAGCAGGACACAGCGTCGATACAGCGGGGACACAGCGGGACACAGCGGGGTACACAGCTGGGGACACAACGGGACACAGCGGTGGACACAGCGAGGACACAGCGGGAGACAGCGGGGACACTGCGGGAACATAGCTGGACACAGCGGGGTACACAGCGGGACACAGCTGGGGACAGAGTGGTACACAGAGTGACACAGCGGGAAACACAGCGAGGTCACAGCGGAGGACCAAGCGGGACAACACGGGACACAGTGTAACACAGCGAGACCCAGCGGGACACAGCGGGGGACACAGCGGGGGACAACAGGGGACAGGGGACACAGCGGGACACAGCGGGGACACAGCTGGACACAGCGGGGTACACAGAGGGACACAGCGGGCACACAGTGGGGACACAGCAGACACAGCGGGACACAGCGGGGACGGAGCATGACAGAGCATGACACAGCGAGGACACATTGGACACAGCGGGGACACAGCGGAACTCAGCGGGAGACACAGCAGTACACAGCGGGACACAGTGGGACACTCCAGGGAGACAGCAGGGACACAGTGGGGGACACAGTGGGACACAGCAGGTCACAGCAGGGGACACAGCGGGACACAGCAGGGGACACAGAGGGGTACACAGCGGGACACAGCGGGGAACACAGCGCGGAAACAGCGGGACAGAGCGGGACAAAGCATCGATACAGCGGGCACAGAGCGGGTCACAGCAAGGACACAGCGGGACACAGCGGGACACAGTGGGAGACACAGGGGGACATAGCGGGAACACAGCAGGACACAGCAGTGGACACAGCGGGACACAGCGTGGGACACAGCAAGGACACAGCGGGACACAGCGGGACACAGCGGGGACACAGCGGGACACAACGGGACACAGCGGGGGACACAGCGAGGACACAGCGGGTCACAGCGGGACACAGCGTGGGACAAAGCAGGAGACAGCGGGGGACACAGCGAGGACACAGCTGGACACAGCGGGGTACACAGCGGGACACAGCGGAGGACACAGAAGGGTACACAGCGGGACACAGAGAGAAACACAGCGAGGTCACAGCGGGGGCCAAAGCAGGACAACACGGGACACAGTGTGACACAGTGGACACAGCGGGGACACTGCAGGGGCACAGCGGGGCAAAATGGGCGACACAGCGGGACACAGTGGGACACAGCGGGGGAAACAGCGGGGGACAGCTGGGGACAGAGAGGGGACACAGCGGGACACAGGGGGCACACAGTGGGGACACAGCGGGGGACACAGCGGAACACAGCGGGTCACAGCCGGTGAC
>NW_012293669.1:0-2471 GCF_000151885.1 Dipodomys ordii | reverse complement strand
AAGCGAGACACAGCGGTGACACAGCTGGACACAACAGAGTACACAGCGGGACACAGCGGGCACACAGAGGGGACACAGCGGGACAGAGCGGGACACAGCAGGGACCGAGCGGGATATAGCGGGACACAGCGGAACACAGCGGGGGACACAGCGGGACACAGCGGGGGACTCAGCGAGGACACAGAGGGACACAGCTGGGGACACAGCTGGGGACACAGCGGGACACAGCGGGGAACACAGTGAGGACACAACGGCACCCAGCAGGACACAGCGTCGATACAGTGGGGACACAGGGTTACACAGCGTGGTACCCAGCTGTGGACACAATGGGACAGAGTGGTGGCACAGCGAGACACAGCGGGACACAGCGAGGACACAGTGGGACACATTGGTGACACAGCGGGGGACACAGCAGGACACAGCAGCGGACACAGTGGGGGACACAGCGGGACACAGCGCGACACAGCGGTTGAACAGAGAGGGAGACAGTGGGGGACACAGCGAGGACAAAGCGGGACACAGCGGTGACACAGCGGGGACTCAGTGGGGGACGCAACGGGGGACAAAGAGGGACTCCACGGAACACAGCGGGACACAGCGGGAAACAGCAGTGACCCTGCGGGTAAACGGTGGGACACAGAGGGGGACACAGCGCGACACAGCGGGGGACAGAGCGAGGACACATTGGGACACATTGGGACACAGCGGGACTCAGCGGGGGACACAGCTGTACATAGTGGGACAAAGCGGGACACAGCGGGGACACAGCAGAGACACAGACGGGGACACAGCGGGACACAGCGGGGGCACAGGGATGACACAGCGGGACCCAGCGGGACCTAGCATCGATACAGCCGGGACACAGTGGGACACAGTGGGGTACACAGCTGGGGACACAGGGAGGACACAGCAGGACACAGCGGGACACAGCTGGGGACACAGCGGGGACACATCGGGACACAGCAGAACACAGCGGGAGACAAAGCCGGAGACAGCGGGGGACATAGCGAGGACACAGGGGGACACAGCGGCGACACAGAGGGGACTCAGCGGGGGACACACGTGGGACAAAGTGGGACAACACGGGACACAGTGTTACACAGTGGGACACAGCGGGGACACTGCGGGACACAGCAGGACAAAGCGGGGGACAAAGTGGGCCACAGCGGGCCACAGCGGGGGACACAGCGGGGGACAGCGGAGAGAGAGAGTGGCCACAGCGAGACACAGTGGTGACACAGCTGGACACAGCGGGGTACACAGCGGGACACAGCGGGCACACAGCGGGGACACAGCGTCGATACAGCGGGGACACAGCGAGACACAGCGGGGAACACAGGAAGGAAACAGCGGGACCCAGTGGGACACAGAGTCGATACAGCAGGACACAACGGGGTACACAGCTAGGAACACAACGGGACACAGCGGGGGACACAGTGAGGACACAGCGGGAAATAGCGGGACACAGCGGGGGACACAGCGGGACACAGCGGGAGACCGAGCGAGGACACAGCAGGACACAGCGGGACACAGCGTCGATACAGCAGGCACACAGCGTTACACAGCGTGGTACACAGCTGTGGATACAACGGGACACAGTGGGGGCACAGCGGGACACAGCGGGACACAGTGGGACACAGCGGGTACAAAGCGTGAGACACAGCGGGGGACAGAGCTGGAGACACCGGGGGACACAGCCAGGATACAGCGGGACACAGCGTCGATACAGCGGGGAGGCAGCGTTACACAGCGTGGTACACACTGTGGACACAACAGGACACAGTGGGGGCACAGCCGGACACAGCGGGACACAGTGGGACACAGCAGGGACAAAGCGTGAGACACAGCGGGGGACAGAGAGGGAGACAGCAGGGGACACAGCGAGGAAACAGCGGGACACAGCGGTGACAAAGCGGGGACTCAGCGGGGGACACAGTGGGACACAGCGGGGGACACAGCGGGACACAGCGCGGGACACTGCGGGACACAGTGTGCGACAGAGCGTGGGACACAGCGAGACACAGCGGGGACAAAGCTGGACACAGCGGGGTACACAGAGGGACACAGCAGGGACACAGTGGGGAAACAGCGTGACACAAAAGGACACAGCTGGACACAGCAGGGTACACAGCGGGACACAGCGGACACACAGCGGGGACACAGAGGGACACACGGGACATAGCGGGGACAGAGCGGGACACAGTCGGACACAGCGGGACACAGCGGGGGACACAGCGGGACACAGCGGGGGACCCAGCGAGGACACAGCAGGACACAGCGGGGGACACAGCGAGGACACAGCGGTGGACACAACGGTGGACACAGCGGGACACAGCGGGGAACACAGCGAGGACACAGCGGTACACAGCGGGAAACACTGCGAGGTCACAGCGGGGGACAAAGCGGGACAACACGGGACACAGTGTGACACAGTGGGACACAGCGGGGACACTGCAGGGGCACTGATGAAA
>NW_012293668.1:0-6396 GCF_000151885.1 Dipodomys ordii | reverse complement strand
GAGAAGAAGAAGGAGAAGCAGAAAGAGAAGCAGGAAAACAGAAGAAGCTGAAGCAGGAGAAGCAGAAGGAGAAGAAACAGGAGATGGACTAGAAGCAGATAGAGAAGCAGTAGAAGCAGAAGAGGTAGGAAAAGATGAAGCAGAAAAAGAGAAGAAGAAGAAGACGAAGAAGAAGAAGAAGCAGCATATGGAGAAGCATAAGGAGAAGCATAAGGAGAAATATAAGGAGAAGCAGTAGAAGGAGAAGAAGCAGAAGCAGAGAAGCTGAAGCAGAAGAAAAAGAATAAGCAAAAGAAGCAGAAGCAGAAGCAGTGAGAGAAGCAGAAGAAGGAGATGGAGAAGGAGCAGCAGAAGGAGAAGCAGAAGCAGAAAGAGAAGCAGAAACAGAAGGAGAACAAGAAGGAGAAGCAGGAGAATCAGAAGAAGCAGAAAGAGAAGGAGAAGAAGGAGAAGCAGAAGTAGAATCAGAAGAAACAGAAGAAGAAGCAGAAGAAACAGAAGCAAAAGAAACAGAAGAAGGAGAAGAGCAGAAGCAGAAGCAGAAGGAGAAGCAGAAGCAGAAGGAGAAGCAGAAAGAGAAGCAGGAGAACCAGAAGAAGCAGGAGAAGCAGAAGCAGAAGAAACAGGAGAAGCCGAAGAAGAAGAATCAGAATCTGAAGCAGAAGGAGAAACAGAAGAAGCACAATCTGAAGAAGAAGCAGAAGAAACAGAAATAGTAGAATAAGCAGAAGCAGAAGCACCAGGACAAGCAGAAGAACAAGAAGGAGAAGGCGAAAGATAAGGAATAGGAGTAGGAGAAGCAAAAGGATAAGCAGAAGCAGAAAGAGACGCAGAAGGAGAAGCAGCACGAGAAGTAGGAGAAGCAGGAGAAGCAGAAGCAAGAGAAGCAGAAGAAAGAGAAGACGCAGAATCAGAATGAGAAGCAGAAGGAGAAATTGAAGCAGAAGGAGAAGTAGAAGCAGAAGGAGAAGCAGAAGAAGGAGAAGGAGAAGCAGAAAGAGAAGCAGAAAGAGAAGCACAACGAGAAGCAGGAGAAGCAGAAGCAGGAGAAGCAGAAGCAGAAGAAACATAAGAAGGAGAAGAAGCAGAAGCAGAAGGAGAATCAGAAACAGAAGGAAAAGCAGAAATAGAAGCAGGAGCAGCAGAAGCAGCAGCAGGAGAAGCAGAAGCAGAAGAAGCCGAAGAAACAGCAGCAGAACCTGAAGCATAAGGAGATACAGGAGAAGCAGAAGAAGCAGAATCTGGAGAAGCAGAAGGCGAAGCAGAAGCAGAAAGAGAAGCAAAAGCAGAAGGAGAAGCATAAGGAGAAGCAGAAGAAACAGAAGAAGCAGAGGCAGTAGCAGAAGATGTAGAAGCAGAAGGAGAAGCAGAAGGACAAGCAGAAGAACGAGAAGGAGAAGGAGAAGCAGAAGGAGAAGCAGAGAGAGAAGCAGAAGAAGGAGCAGGAGAAGGAAAAGCAGCAGGAGAAACAGAAAGAGAAGCCGAAGGAGAAGCAGGAGATGCAGAAACAGGAGAAGTAGAAGCAGAAGAAACAGGAGAAGGACAAGAAGCAGAAGGAGAAGCAGAAACAGAAGGAGAAGCAGAAAGAGAAGGAGGGAAAGCAGAAGAAGCAGAAGCAGGAGAAGCAGAAGCATAAGAATGCGAAGAAGCAGAAGCAGAACCTGAAGCAGAAGGAGAAGCAGGAGAAGAAGAAGAAGCAGAATCTGGAGAAGCAGAATGAGAAGCAGAAGGAGAAGCAGAAGCAGAAAGAGAATCAAAAGCAGAGGGAGAAGCAGAAGAAACAGAAGAAGTAGAACGAGTAGCAGGTGTAGCAGAAGCAGAAGGAAAAGCAGAAAAACAGGAAGGAGAAGGAGAAACAGAAGGAGAAGTAGAAGGAGAAGCAGAAAGAGAAGCAGGTAAAGCAGAAGAAGAAGAAGCAGAGGAGAAGCAGAAGAAGGAGAAGGAGAAACAGAAGCAGAAGAAGATGCAGAAGGAGAAGCAGGAGAAGCAGAAGAATCAGAAGCAAAAGGAGAAGCAGAAGAAGCAGAATCTGGAGAAGCAGAAGGAGAAGCAGAAGCAGAAAGAGAAGCAAAAGCTTAAGGAGAAGCTGAAGAAACATAAGAAGCAGAGGCAGTAGCAGAAGAAGTAGAAGATGCAGAAGCAGAAGGAGAAGCAGAAGGAAAAGCAGAAGAACGAGAAGGAGAAGGAGAAGGAGAAACAGAATGAGAAGCAGAAAGAAAAGAAGAAGAAGGAGCAGGAGAAGGAAAAGCAGCAGGAGAAGGAGATAGAGAAACAGAAGGAGAAGCAGGAGATGCAGAAACAGAAGAAGCATAAGCAGAAGAAACAGGAGAAAGACAAGAAGCAGAAGCAGAAGGAGAAGCAGAAACAGAAGGAGAAGCAGAAAGAGAAGGAGGGGAAGCAGAAGAAGCAGAAGCAGACGGAGAAGCAGAAGAAGGAGAAGGAGAAGCCAGAGCAGAAGAAGAAGCAGAAGGAAAAGCACAAGCAGAAGGAGATGCAGAAGGAGAAGCAGGAAATGCAGAAGACACAGAAGCAGAAGGAGAAGAAGAAGGAGAAGAATCAGAATCAGAAGAAGCAGAAGCAGAAATAGAAAGAGAAGCCGACGAAGAGAAGCAGAACGAGAAGCAGGAGAAGCAGAAGAAGCACAAGCGGGAGAAGCAGAAGAAGAAGAAAGAGAAGAAAGAGAAGGAGCAGAAGCAGGAGAAGCAGAAGGAGAAGCACAAAGAGAAGCAGGAAAAGCAGAAGAAGCAGAAGCAGGAGAAGCAGAAGGAGAAGAAACAGAAGAAGGACAAGAAGCAGAAAGAGAAGCAGTAGAAGCAGAAGAGGCAGGAAAAGAAGAAGCAGAAGAAAGAGAAGAAGAAGAAGACGAAGAAGAAGAAGAAGCAGCATAAGGAGAAGCATAAGGAGAAGCATAAGGAGAAATATAAGGAGAAGCAGTAGAAGGAGAAGAAGCAGAAGCAGGAGAAGCTGAAGCAGAAGAAAAAGAATAAGCAAAAGAAGCAGAAGCAGAAGCAGTGAGAGAAGCAGAAGAAGGAGAAGGAGAAGGAGCAGCAGAAGGAGAAGCAGAAGCAGAAAGAGAAGCAGAAACAGAAGGAGAACAAGAAGGAGAAGCAGGAGAATCAGAAGAAGCAGAAAGAGAAGGAGAAGAAGGAGAAGCAGAAGTAGAATCAGAAGAAACAGAAGAAGAAGCAGAAGAAACAGAAGCAAAAGAAACAGAAGAAGGAGAAGAGCAGAAGCAGAAGCAGAAGGAGAAGCAGAAGCAGAAGGAGAAGCAGAAAGAGAAGTAGAAACAGAAGGAAAAGCAGAAAGAGTAGCAGGAGAAGCAGGAGAAGCAGCAGCAGGAGAAGCAGAAGCAGAAGAAGCCGAAGAAGCAGAAGCAGAACCTGAAGCAATAGGAGAAGCAGGAGAAGCAGAAGAAGCAGAATCTGGAGAAGCAGAAGGAGAAGCAGAAGCAGAAAGAGAAGCAAAAGCAGAAGGAGAAGCAGAAGGGGAAGCAGAAGAAACAGAAGAAGCAGAGGCAGTAGCAGAAGAAGCAGAAGATGCAGAAGCAGAAGGAGAAGCAGAAAGAGAAGCAGAAGAAGGAGCAGGAGAAGGAAAAGCAGCAGGAGAAGCAGAAAGAGCAGCAGAAGGAGAAGCAGGAGATGCAGAAACTTGAGAAGCAGAAGCAGAAGAAACACAAGAAGGACAAAAAGCAGAAGCAGAAGGAGAAGCAGAAACAGGAGGAGAAGCAGGAAGAGAAGGAGGGAAAGCAGAAGAAGCCGAAGCAGGAGAAGCAGAAGCATAAGAATGTGAAGAAGAGACGGGAGAGTCCCGGCACACAGCATCCGAGAGAGCCCCAAAAGACCCGCTGACAGCCACCGGGACACGGCATTGCCCCATTTGTTAGGAAATGGACAAACTTGGAAAAAATCATATTAAGTGAAGTAAGCCAGGCCCAAAGAAACATAGGTCCCATGGTTTCCCTTATTTGCAATATCTAGTATATGTACGAATCAAGCGGAAAAGGTCAGATAATGTGATGTCAGGAAAATGAACCCTTAGATATGTATTTTAATGTTTTTTCTTTCATACATGTGTTTCTAACGCATTTATAAGATTATCTCTTTGTTGCTTTGTATGTCCCTCCCCCACAGTATAACCCCTGCTTTCACTATATTTGATGTCAGTATAACTTGTGGAGGAGATGGGGAAAAACCAGTTGTTTAAGTATACAGGTGGATCTGATGCAACAATGAGAAGTATAAGTTGTCATGTCCAAAACGAGCTTTACAACGTCGGTGCGGGGGGGGGACGGGGGGGAGGGAGGGGGGAAGGAGAAGGATTGGGATGGGGGAGGGGCGAGGCTGGGAAGGGATGGGAAGGGTAAACAAAGGAGGAGGCTGAAATGCTTGGTAAGAAATGTACGCATTATCCTGCCCATGCAATTGTAACCCCTCTGTACAGTATGTTCACAAATAAAATAAAATAAAAGAAAAGAAAAAAAAGAAAAAAAAAAAGAATGTGAAGAAGCAGAAGGAGAACCTGAAGCAGAAGGAGAAGCAGAAGAAGCAGAATATGAAGAAGCAGAATAAGAAGCAGAACGAGAAGCAGAAGCAAAAAGAGAATCAAAAGCAGAAGGAGAAGCAGAAGAAACAGAAGAAGTAGAAGCAGAAGCAGTTGTAGCAGAAGGAAAAGCAGAAGAACAAGAAGGAGAAGGAGAAACAGAAGGAGAAACAGAAGGAGAAGCAGAAAGAGACGCAGGTAAAGCAGACGAAGAAGAAGCAAAAGGAGAATCAGAAGGAGAAGCAGAAGAAAGAGAAGGAGAAGCAGAAGAAATGCAGAAGGAGAAGCAGGAGAAGCAGAAGAAACAGAAGCAGGAGGAGAAGCAGGAAAAGCAGAAGAAGCAGAAGCAAAAGGAGAAGCAAAAGAAGGAGAAGCAGAAGCATAAGGAAAAGCACAAGCAGAAGGAGAAGCAGGAGAAGCAGAAGAAGCAGAAGCTGAAGGAGAAGCAGAAGTAGGAGAAGGTGAAGGAGGAGAAGCAGAAGGAGAAGCAGAAGCAGAATGAGAAGCAGAAAGAGAAGCAGGAGAAGGACAAGAAGCAGAAGCAGGAGAAGCCGAAAGAGAAGAAGCAGAAGAAGCAGAAACATTAGCAGAACGAGAAGCAGAAGCAGAAGGAGAAGCAGCAGAAGAAGTAGAACCAGAAATTCAGGCAGGAGAAACAGAAGAAGCAGAAGCAGAAGCAGAAGGAGAAGCAAAAAGAGAAGCACAAGGAGTAGTAAAAGAAGCAGCAGAAGGAGAAGCAGCAGAAGAAGCAGAAAAACAAGCAGGAGAAGCAGAAAGAGAAGTAGAAGCAGAGGAAGCAGAACCAGAAGAAGAAGCAGTAGAAGCATAAGAAGCAGAAGCAGGAGAAGCAGAAGCAGAAGAAAAAGAAGAAGCATAAAAAGCAGAAATAGAAGCAGAGGGAGAAACAGAAGAAGGAGAAGGAGCAGCAGAAGGTGAAGCAGAAGGAGATGCAGAAGCAGAAAGAGAAGCAGAAACAGAAGGAGAAGTTGGAGAATCAGAAGAAGCAGAAGCAGAAAGAGAAGTAGAAGAGGGAGAAGGAGAAGCAGAAGCAGAAGGACAATCAGGAGAAGCAGAAGAAGCAGAAGAGGGAGAAGCAGAAGAAGCAGAAGAGGGAGAAGCAGAAGAAGAAGAAGAAGAAACAGAAGAAGGAGAAGGAGCAGAAGGAGAAGCAGAAGCAGAAGGAGAAGCAGAAATAGAAACAGAAGCAGAAGAAGCAGTTGCAGGAGAAGCAGAAGCAGAAGAAACAGAAGAAGCTGAAGAAGCAGAAGGAGAACCTGAAGCAGAAGGAGAAGCAGAAGCATCAGAAGCTGGAAAAGCAGAAGCAGAAGATACAGAACAAGCAGAAGAAGCAGAAGCAGAACGAGAAGCAGAAGAATAAGAAGGAGAAAGAGAAGGATGAGGAGTAGGAGGAGCAGAAGCAGAATTAGAAGCAGAAAGAGAAGCAGAAGGAGAAGCAGAAGGAGAAACAGAAGAAGCAGAAGCAGGAGAAGCAGAAGCAGAAGCAGAATGAGAAGCACAAGAAGGAGAAATTGAAGGAGAAGGAGAATGAGACGGAGAAGCAGAAGGAGAAGTAGGAGAAGCAGAAGAAGGAGAAGCAGGAGAAGCAGAAGCAGAAGAAACAGAAGAAGGAGAAGAGCAGAAGCAGAAGGAGAAACAGAAGCAGAAGGAGAAGCAGAAGAAGCAGAAGCTGAAGCAGAAGAAACTGAAAAAGCCGAAAAAGAAGAAGAAGCAGAAGAAGAAGAAGCAGGAAAAGCAGAAGGAGAAGAAGGAGAAGGAGAAAGAGAAGGATTAGGAGTAGGAGAAACGGACGGATAAGCAGAAGCAGAAAGAAAAAGAGAAGGAGAAGGAGAAGCAGGA
>NW_012293667.1:0-6397 GCF_000151885.1 Dipodomys ordii | reverse complement strand
GAAGGAGAAGCAGAGGCAGAAGAAGAAGCATAAGGACAAGCACAAGCAGAAGGTGATGCAGAAAGGAGATGCAGAAATAGCAGAAGTTGATAGGAGAATCAGAAGTAGGAGAAGGAGAAGGAGGAGAAGCAGAAGCAGAAGGAGAAGCAGAAGCAGAATGAGAATCAGAAAGAGAAGCAGGAGGAGGACAAGAAGCTGAAGCAGGAGAAGCCGAAAGAGAAGAAGCAGAAACAGAAGCAGAAGGAGAAGCAGAAGCAGAAGGAGAAGTAGCAGAAGAAGTAGAACCAGAAATTCAGGCAGCAGAAACAGAAGAAGCAGAAGCAGAAGGAGAATCCAAAAGAGAAGCAGAAGGGGAAGTAGAAAAAACAGCAGAAGAAGCAGAAAAACAAGCAGGAGAAGCAGAAGAAGCAGAAGCGGGAGAAGCAGAAGAAGGAGAAGGAGCAGAACCAGAAGGTGAAGCAGAAGGAGAAGCAGAAAGAGAAGCAGGAAAAGCAGAAGAAGCAGAAGCAGGAGAAGCAGAAGGAGAAGAAACAGGAGAAGGACAAGAAGCAGAAAGAGAAGCAGTAGAAGCAGAAGAGGCAGGAAAGGCAGAAGCAGAAGAAAGAGAAGAAGAAGAAGAAGAAGAAGAAGAAGAAGAAGAAGAAGAAGAAGAAGAAGAAGAAGAAGAAGAAGAAGAAGAAGAAGCAGCATAAGGAGAAGCATAAGGAGAAGCATAAGGAGAAGCATAAGGAGAAGCATAAGGAGAAGCATAAGGAGAAGCAGTAGAAGGAGAAGAAGCAGAAGCAGGAGAAGCTGAAGCAGAAGAAAAAGAATAAGCAAAAGAAGCAGAAGCAGAAGCAGTGAGAGAAGCAGAAGAAGGAGAAGGAGAAGGAGCAGCAGAAGGAGAAGCAGAAGCAGAAAGAGAAGCAGAAACAGAAGGAGAACAAGAAGGAGAAGAAGGAGAATCAGAAGAAGCAGAAAGAGAAGGAGAAGAAGGAGAAGCAGAAGTAGAATCCGAAGAAACAGAAGAAGAAGAATCAGAAGAAACAGAAGCAAAAGAAACAGAAGAAGGAGAAGAGCAGAAGCAGAAGCAGAAGGAGAAGCAGAAGCAGAAGGAGAAGCAGAAAGAGAATCAAGAGAACCAGAAGAAGCAGGAGAAGCAGAAGCAGAAGAAACAGGAGAAGCCGAAGAAGCAGAAGCAGAATCTGAAGCAGAAGGAGAAACAGAAGAAGCACAATCTGAAGCAGAAGCAGAAGAAACAGAAATAGTAGAATAAGCAGAAGCACCAGGACAAGCAGAAGAACAAGAAGGAGAAGGCGAAAGAGAAGGATTAGGAGTAGGAGAAGCAAAAGGATAAGCAGAAGCAGAAAGAGACGCAGAAGGAGAAGCAGCACGAGAAGTAGGAGAAGCAGGAGAAGCAGAAGCAAGAGAAGCAGAAGAAACAGAAGACGCAGAAGCAGAATGAGAAGCAGAAGGAGAAATTGAAGCAGAAGGAGAAGGAGAAGCAGAAGGAGAAGCTGAAGAAGGAGAAGGAGAAGCAGAAAGAGAAGCAGAAGGAGAAGCACAGCGAGAAGCAGGAGAAGCAGAAGCAGGAGAAGCAGAAGCAGAAGAAACATAAGAAGGAGAAGAAGCAGAAGCAGAAGGAGAAGCAGAAACAGAAGGAAAAGCAGAAATAGAAGCAGGAGCAGCAGAAGAAGCAGCAGCAGGAGAAGCAGAAGCAGAAGAAGCCGAAGAAGCAGAAGCAGAACCTGAAGCATAAGGAGATACAGGAGAAGCAGAAGAAGCAGAATCTGGAGAAGCAGAAGGAGAAGCAGAAGCAGAAAGAGAAGCAAAAGCAGAAGGAGAAGCAGAAGGAGAAGCAGAAGAAACAGAAGAAGCAGAGGCAGTAGCAGAAGAAGCAGAAGGAGAAGCAGAAGCAGTAGTAGAAGCAGAAGAAGGAGAAGCAGAAGGAGAAGCATAAAGAGAAACAGAAGGAGAAGCAGGAGAAGCAGAAGCAGGAGAAGCAGAATCAGAAGAAATAGAAGAAGGAGAAGAAGCAGAAGCAGAAAGAGAAGCAGAAAGAGAAGGAGAAGCAGAAATAGAAGCAGAAGAAGCCGAAGAAGCAAAAGCAGAACTTAAAGCAGAAGGAGAAGCAGGAGAAGCTGAAGAAGCAGAATCTGGAGAAGAAGAAGGAGAACCAGAAGGAGAAGCAGAAGTAGAAAGAGAAGCAAAAGCAGAAGGAGAAGCAGAAGAAACAGAAGGAGCAGAGACAGTAGCAGAAGATGTAGAAGCAGAAGGAGAAGCAGAAGGAAAAGCAGAAGAACGAGAAGGAGAAGGAGAAGGAGAAACAGAAGGTGAAGCAGAAAGAGAAGCAGATGAAGGAGCAGGAGAAGGAAAAGCAGCAGGAGAAGCAGAAAGAGAAGCAGAAAGAAAAGCAGAAGGAGAAGCAGGAGATCCAGAAACAGGAGAAGAACAAGCAGAAGAAACAGGAGAAGGACAAGAAAGCAGAAGCAGAAGGAGAAGCAGAAAGAGAAGGAGGGGAAGCAGAAGAAGCAGAAGCAGGAGAAACAGACGCATAAGAATCCGGAGAAGCAGAAGCAGAACCTGAAGCAGAAGGAGAAGCAGGAGAAGCAGAAGAATCAGAATCTGGGGAAACAGAATGAGAAGCAGAAGGAGAAGCAGAAGCAGAAAGAGAATCAAAAGCAGAAGGAGAAGCAGAAGAAACAGAAGAAGTAGAAGCAGTAGCAGTTGTAGCAGAAACAGAAGGAAAAGCAGAAGAACAAGAAGGAGAAGGAGAAACTGAAGGAGAAGCAGAAGGAGAAGCAGAAAGAGAAGCAGGTAAAGCAGAAGAAGAAGAAGCAGAAGGAGAATCAGAAGGAGAAGCAGAAGAAGGAGAAGCAGAAGCAGAAGAAGATGCAGAAGGAGAAGCAGAAGAAGCAGAAGCAGAAGGAGAAGCAGGAAAAGCAGAAGAAGGAGAAGCAAAAGGAGAAGCAAAAGAAGGAGAAGGAGAAGCAGAGGCAGAAGAAGAAGCATAAGGACAAGCACAAGCAGAAGGAGATGCAGAAGGAGAAGCAGAAAAAGCAGAAGCTGAAGGAGAAACAGAAGTAGGAGAAGGAGAAGGAGGAGAAGCAGAAGCAGAAGGAGAAGCAGAAGCAGAATGAGAATCAGAAAGAGAAGCAGGAGGAGGACAAGAAGCTGAAGCAGGAGAAGCCGAAAGAGAAGAAGCAGAAACAGAAGCAGAAGGAGAAGCAGAAGCAGAAGGAGAAGTAGCAGAAGAAGTAGAACCAGAAATTCAGGCAGCAGAAACAGAAGAAGCAGAAGCAGAAGGAGAAGCCAAAAGAGAAGCAGAAGGGGAAGTAGAAAAAACAGCAGAAGAAGCAGAAAAACAAGCAGGAGAAGCAGAAGCAGGAAGAGAAGTAGAAGCAGAAGAAGCAGAAGAAGAAGAAGAAGCAGTAGAAGCATAAGAAGCAGAAGCAGGAGAAGCAGAACCAGAAGAAAAAGAAGAAGCATAAGAAGCAGAAGCAGAGGGAGAAACAGAAGAAGGAGAAGGAGCAGCCGAAGGTGAAGCAGAAGGAGATGCAGAAGGAGAAAGAGAAGCAGAAACAGAAGGAGAAGAAGAAGGAGAAGTTGGAGAATCAGAAGAAGCAGAAGCAGAAAGAGAAGCAGAAGAAGGAGAAGGAGAAGCAGAAGGAGAAGGACAAGCAGGAGAAGCAGAAGAAGCAGAAGCGGGAGAAGCAGCAGAAGAAGAAGAAACAGAAGAAGGAGAAGGAGCAGAAGGAGAAGCAGAAGGAGAAGCAGAAAGAGAAGCAGAAGAAGCAGTAGCTTTAGAAGCAGAAGCAGAAGAAACAGAAGAAGCCGAAAAATCAGAAGGAGAACCTGAAGCAGAAGGAGAAGCAGAAGCAGCAGAAGCTGGAAAAGCAGAAGCAGAAGAAACCGAACAAGCAGAAGAAGCAGAAGCAGAACGAGAAGCAGAAGAAGAGGGAGAAAGGGAAGGATTAGGAGTAGGAGGAGCAGAAGCAGAATAAGAAGCAGAAAGAGAAGGAGAAGGAGAAGCAGAAGGAGAAACAGAATCAGAAGCAGGAGAAGCAGAAGCAGAAAGAGAAGCACAAGAAGGAGGAATTGAAGGAGAAGGAGAATGAGACGGAGAAGCAGAAGGAGAAGGAGGAGAAGCAGAAGAAGAAGAAGCAGGAGGAGCAGAAACAGAAGAAACAGAAAAAGCAGAATAAGTAGAAGAAGCAGCAGCAGGAGAAGCAGAAGGAGAAGGAGAAAGAGAAGTATTAGGAGTAGGAGAAACAGAAGGATAAGCAGAAGCAGAAAGAGAAGCAGAAGGAGAAGCAGGAGAAGCAGAAGAAGCAGAAGCAGGAGAAGCAGAAGCAGAATGAAAAGCAGAAGAAGGAGAAATTGAAACAGAAGAAGATGCAGAAGGAGAAGCAGAAGCAGAAGGAGAAGCAGAAGAAGGAGAAGCAGAAGGAAAATCATAAGGAGAAACAGAAGGCGAAGCAGGAGAAGCAGAAGCAGGAGAAGCAGAATCAAAAGAAGTAGAAGAAGGATAAGAAGCAGAAGCAGAAAGAGAAGCACAAACAGAAGGAGAAGCAGAAATAGAAGCAGAAGAAGCAGAAGCAGAACCTGAAGCAGAAGGAGAAGCAGGAGAAGCAGAAGAAGCAGAATCTGGAGAAGTAGGAGAACCAGAAGGAGAAGCAGAAGCAGAAAGAGAAGGAGAAGCAGAAAGAGAAGCAGAAGAAACAGAAGAAGCAGAAGCAGTAGCAGAAGAAGCTGAAGATGCAGAAGCCGATAGAGAACAGAAGGAATAGCAGAATAACGACAAGGAGAAACAGAAGGAGAAGAAGAATGAGAAGCAGTAGGAGAAGCAGGAAAAACAAAGGAAGCAGAAACAGACGGAGAAGCAGAAGAAGGAGAAGCAGAAGCAGAAGAAGAAGCAGAAGGAAAAGCACAAGCAGAAGGAGATGCAGAAGGAGTAGCAGGAGAAGCAGAAGAAGCAGAAGCAGAAGGAAAAGCAGAAGGGGAAGAAGCAGAATCAGAAGGAGCAGAAGGAGAAGTAGAAAGAGAAGCCGACGAAGAGAAGCAGAACGAGAAGCAGGAGAAGCAGAAGAAGCAGAGCGGGAGAAGCAGAAGAAGAAGAAACAGAAGAAATAGAAGGAGCAGAAGCAGAAGGAGAAGCAGAAAGAGAAGCAGGAAAAGCAGAAGAAGCAGAAGCAGGAGAAGCAGAAGCAGAAGAAACAGTAGAAGGACAAGAAGCAGAAGCAGAAGGAGAAGTAGAAACAGAAGGAGAAGCAGAAAGAGAAGGAGGGGAAGCAGAGAAGCGGAAGCAGAAGCAGAAGCAGGAGAACCAGACGAAGAAGCAGAAGCAGAACCTGAAGCAGAACCTGAAGCAGAATGAGAAGCAGAAGAAGCAGAATCTGGAGAAGCAGAATGAGAAGCTGAAGGAGAAGCAGAAGCAGAAAGAGAATCAAAAGGAGAAGGAGAAGCGGAAGAAACAGAAGAAGCAGAAGCAGTAGCAGTTGCAGCAGAAACAGAAGGAGAAGCAAAAGTAAAAGCAGAAGAACGAGAAGGAGAAGGAGAAACAGAAGGAGAAGCAGAAGAAGCAGAAGGAGAAGCAGAAGGAGAAACAGAAGCAGAAGAAGCAGCAGAAGGAGAAGCAGAAGCAGAAGAAGATGCAGAAGGAGAAGCAGGAGAAGCAGAAGAAGCAGAAGCATAAGGAGAAGGAGAAGTAGGAGAAGGAGAAGGAAGAGCCGCAGAAGCAATAGGAGAAGCAGAAGGAGAAGCAGAAGCAGAATGAGAAGCAGAAAGTGAAGCAGTAGAAGAAGAAGAAGCAGGAAAAGCAGAAGCAGCAGAAAGAGAAGAAGAAGAAGAAGAAGAAGAAGAAGAAGAAGAAGAAGAAGAAGAAGAAGAAGAAGGAGAAGCATAAGGAGAAGCATAAGGAGAAGCATAAGGAGAAGCATTAGGAGAAGCATAAGGAGAAGCATAAGGAGAAGCAGTAGATGCAGGAGAAGCTGATGAAATAAATAATCAAAAGAAGCAGATGCAGTGGGAGAAGCAGAAGAAGGAGTAGGATAAGGAGCAGAATAAGGAGAATCTGAATCTGAAAGAGAAGCATATTCACAAGGAGAACAATAGGAGAAGAAGGATAATTATAAGAAGCAGAAGTAGAAACAGAAAGAGAAGTAGAAGAAGGAGAAGCAGAAGTAGAATCTGAAGTAACTGAAGAAGAAGAAGATACTGAAGCAAAAGAAACAGAAGAAGGAGAAGTGCAGAATTAGAAGCTGAAGGAAAAGTATAAGTTTAAGGATAAGCTGAAAGTGTATCAGGAGAAGCTGAAGATGCAGGAGATGAAGAAGCAGAAGATTCAGGAGAAGCTGAAGAAGCTGAAGCAGAATCTGAATCTGAAGGAGTTACATAATAAGCACAATCTGATGCTTAT
>NW_012293666.1:0-2803 GCF_000151885.1 Dipodomys ordii | reverse complement strand
CGCTGTGTCCCGCTGTGTACTCGCTGTGTCCCTTGCTGTGTCCCACTGTGTCACCCGCTGTGTCCCCCAATGTGTCCCGCTGTGTCCCCCACTGTGTCCCCTGCTGTGTCCCGCTGTGTCGCCTGCTGTGTCCCTGCTGTGTCCCACTGTGTCCCGCTGTGTCCCTCTGTGTACCCTGCAGTGTCCTGCTGTGTCCCCTGATGTGTCCCGCTGTTTCCCCGCTGTGTCCCCGCTGTGTCCCGCTGTGTCCCCGCTGTGACCCCTGCTGTGTCCCACTGTGTCCCCGGCTGTGTCCCCGGCTCTGTCCCGCTCTTTCCCGCTGTGTCCCGCTGTGTCCTCTCTGTGTATCCCTCTGTGTCCCGCTGTGTCCTCGCTGGGTCCCCAACTGTGTCCAGGCTGTGACCCGCTGTGTCCCTGCTGTGTTCCCGCTGTGTCCTGCTGTGTCTTGCTGTGTCCTCGATGTCCACCGCAGTGTCCCATTGTGTCCCCGCTGTCCGCATGTGTGTCCCCGCTGTCCCCCGCTGTGTCCCCGCTGTGTCCCGCTGTGTACTCGCTGGGTCCCCCGCTGTGTCCCGCTGTGTCCCCCGCTGTGTCCCCCACTGTGTCCCACTGTGTCCGCCGCTGTGTCCCGCTGTGTCCCGCTGTGTCCCCACTGTCCGCCGGCGTGTCAACGCTGTCCCCCGCTGTATCCCATGCTGTGTCCCGCTGTATCCTCACTGTGTCTCACTGTGTCCCGCTGTGTCCCTGGTGTGTCCTCGCTGTGTAACCGCTGAGTCCTTCTGTGTCCCTGCTGGTTCCCGCTGTGTCTCGCTGTGTCCCCGCTGTGTCCCCGCTGTATCCTGCTTTGTCCCCGCTGTGTCCCGCTGTGTCCCCGATGTGTCCCCGTTGTGTCTCCCTGCTGTCCCCCGCTGTGTCCCCACTGTGTTCCGCTGTGTCCCCCTGTCTCCCTGCTGTCCCCCGCTGTGTCCCCTCCGTGTCCCGCTGTGTCCCGCTGTGTCCTCGCTGTGTCCCTGCTGTTTCCCGCTGTGTCCTTTGATGTGTCCCCAGCTGAGTCCCGCTGTGTCCCCGGCTGTGTACCGCTGTGTCCCCCGCTGTGTCCCCCGCTGTGTCCCGCTGTGTCCCGCTGGGTCCCTCTGTGTCGCCCCCTGTGTCCCCCTGTGTCTCCGCTGTTTCCCACTGTGACCCCCGCGCTGTCCTGCTGTGTCCCCGTTGTCCACCAGTGTGTCCCCTCTGTCCCCCGCAGTGTCCCCGCTGTGTCCCGCTGTGTCGCCGCTTTTTCACTGCTGTGTCTCCGTGTGTCCCAGGCTGTGTCCCGCTGTGTCCCCCACTGTGTTCCGCTGTGTCGCTGCTGTGTCCCGCTGTGTCCCCGCTGTGTCCCCGGTGTGTCCCACTGTGTCACCGCTGTGTCCCCGCTGTGTCCCCCGCTGTGTCCCCGCTGTGTCCCACTCTGTCCCCACTGTGAACCGCTTTGTCCTGCTGTGTCCCCCGCTGTGTCCCGCTGTGTCCCCCGCTGTGTCCGGTTGTGTTTCCCGCTGTTTCCCGCTGTGTCCTGCTGTGAACCCCCTGTGTCCCCAATGTGTTCCGCAGTGTCCCCACTGTGTCCCCGCTGTGTCTCCCTGCTATCCCCCGCTGTGTCCCCTCTGTGTCCCGCTGTGTCCCGCTGTGTCCTCGCTGTGTCCCCGCTGTTTCCAGCTGTGTCCTGCTGTGTCCGGCTGTGTCCCTGCTGTCCCCCGCTCTGTCCCCTGCTGTGTCCCCGCTGCGTCCAGCTGTGTCCCGTTTTGTCCCGCTGTGTCCCCACTTTGTCCCCCGCTTTGTCCCCGCTGTGTCCCGCTGTGTCCCCCTGTGTCCCCCGCTGTGTCCCTCTGTGTCCCCTGCTGTGTCCTCCGCTGTGTCCCGCTGTGTCCCGTTGTGTCCTTGCTATGTCCCCGCTGTGTCCTGCTGTGTCCCTCTGTGTCCCCGCTGTCCCCCGGTGTGTCCCCTGCTGTGTCCCCTGCTGTGTCCCGCTGTGTCCCCACTGTGTCCCCGCTGGGTCCAGCTGTGTCCCGCTGTGTCCCTGCTGTGTCCCCGCTGTGTCCCGCTGTGTCCCTGGTGTGTCCTCACTGTGTAACCGCTAAGCCCCTCTGTGTCCCCGCAGTGTCCCACTGTGTCCCCCGCTGTTTCCTCGCTGTGGCCCCGCTGTGTCCTGCTGTGTCCCGCTGTGTCCTCGCTCTGTCCTTCTGTATCCTGCTGTGTCCCCCGCTGTCTCCCCTACTATTTCCCCGCTGTGACTTGCTGTGTCCATGCTGTGTCCCCCGCTGTGTCCCGCTGTGTCCCGCTGTGTCCCCAGCTGTGTTCCCCGCTGTGTCCCACTGTGTCCTCGCTGTGTCCCCGCTGTGTCCCGCTGTGTCGCGGTGTGTCCTGCTGTGTTCTGCTGTGTCCGCCTTTGTGTCCCCCGCTGTGTCCCGCTGTGTCCCCGCTGGGTCCCCGCTGGGTCCCGCTATGTCTCGCTGTGTCCCCGCTGTGTCCCCGCTGGATCCCGCTGTGTCTCCCGCTGTGTCCTGCTGTGTCCTCGCTGTGTCCCACGCTGTTTCCCGCTGTGTTCCCCGCTGTGTCACCCGCTGTGTCCTTTTTTGTGTCCCCAGCTGAGTCCCGCTGTGTCCCCCGCTGTTTACCGCTCTGTTCCCCAATGTGTCCCCCGCTTTGTCCCCGCTGTGTCCCCGCTCTGTCCCGCTGTGTCCAGCTGTGTCCCTCTGTGTCGCCCCTGTGTCCCCCTGTGTCTCCGCTGTTTCCCACTGTGACCCCCACGCTGTCCTGCTGTGTCCCC
>NW_012293665.1:0-6401 GCF_000151885.1 Dipodomys ordii | reverse complement strand
TCTTCTTCTTCTTCTTCTTCTTCTTCTTCTTCTTCTTCTTCTTCTTCTTCTTCTCTTTCTTCTGCTTCTTCTTTTCCTGCTTCTTCTGCTTCTACTGCTTCTCCTTCTGCTTCTCATTCTGCTTCTGCTTCTCCTTCTGCTTCTCCTATTTCTTCGGCGGCTCTTCCTTCTCCTACGTCTCCTTCTCCTTCTGCTTCTGCTTCTTCTGCTTCTCCTGCTTCTCCTTCTGCATCTTCTTCTGCTTCTGCTTCTCCTTCTTCTGCTTCTTCTGCTTCTGTTTCTCCTTCTGCTTCTCCTTCTGCTTCTTCTGCTTCTCCTTCTTCTTCTTCTGCTTCTCCTTCTGCTTCTCCTTCTGCTTCTCCTTCTGTTTCTCCTTCTCCTTCTCGTTCTTCTGCTTTTCTTTCTGCTTCTTCTTCTGCTTCTGATGCAACTGCTACTGCTTCTTCTGTTTCTTCTGCGTCTCCTTCTGCTTTTGATTCTCTTTCAGCTTCTGCTTCTCCTTCAGCTTCTCATTCACCTTCTCCAGATTCTGCTTCTTCTGCTTCTCCTGCTTCCGCTTTTGCTTCAGGTTCTGCTTCTGCTTCTTCGGATTGTTATGCTTCTGATTCTCCTGCTTCTGCTTCTTCTGCTTCTTCTGCTGCCCCTCCTCTTTCTGCTTCTCCTTCTGTTCCTGCTTCTCCTGCTTCTGCTTCTTCTGCTTTTCCTGCTTCTCTTTCTGCTTCTCCTTCTGCTTTTCCTTCTCCTTCTGCTTCTACTCCTTCTCCTTCTTCTGTTTCTTCTTCTTCTGCTTCTCCCACTTCTGCTTCTTCTGCTTCTCCTGCTTCTCTTTCTGCTTCTCTTCGTCGGCTTCTCTTTCTACTTCTGCTTCTGCTTCTTCGGATTCTGCTTCTTCTACTTCTTCTCTCCTTCTGCTTCTGCTTCTTTTGCTACTCCTGCTTCTCCTTCTGCTTCTCCTTCTCCTTCTTCTGCTTCTCCGTCTGATTCTGCTTCTTCTGCCTTTCCTGATTCTCCTTCTTCTTCTCCTTCTGTTTCTCCTTCTCCTTCTCGTTCTTCTGCTATTCCTTCTGCTTCTCTTTCTGCTTCTGCATCTTCAGCTTCTTCTTCTGCTTCTGCTTCTCCTGCTTCTGCTTCTGTTTCTCCTTCTGCTTCTCCTTCTCCTTTTGCTTCTCTTTCTGCTTCTGCTTCTCCTTCTGGTTCTCCTTCTTCTTCTCCAGATTCTGCTTCTTCTGCTTCTCCTTCCGCTTCAGGTTCTGCTTCTGCTTCTTCGGCTTCTTCTGCTTCTATTTCTGCTTCTCCTTCTGTTTCTGCTTCTCTTTCTGCTTCTGTTTCTTCTCCTTCTTCTATTTCTTCTGCTTATGCTTCTACTACTTCTCCTGCTTCTCCTTCTGTTGCTCTTTATTCTTATCGTTCTGCTTTTCCTTCTCCTTCTCCTTCTTCTGCTTCTCCTTCTGCTTCTGCTTCTGCTTCTCCTTCTGCATCTTCTTCTGTTTCAATTTCTCCTTCTGCTTTTCATTCTTCTTCTGCTTCTCCTGCTTCTGCTTCTTCTGCTTCTCCTGCTTCTCCTTCTCCTTCTCCTTCTCTTTCTGCTCTACTTATCCGTCCGTTTCTCCTACTCCTAATCCTTCTCTTTCTCCTCCTTCTTCTTCTTCTGCTTTTCCTGCTTGTTCTTCTGCTTCTTCTTCTTTTTCTGCTTTTTCAGTTTCTTCTGCTTCAGCTTCTGCTTCTTCTGCTTCTGCTTCTGCTTCTGTTTCTCCTTCTGCTTCTGCTCTTCTCCTTCTTCTGTTTCTTCTGCTTCTGCTTCTCCTGCTTCTCCTTCTTCTGCTTCTCCTACTTCTCCTTCTGCTTCTCCGTCTCATTCTCCTTCTCCTTCAATTTCTCCTTCTTGTGCTTCTCATTCTGCTTCTGCTTCTGCTTCTCCTGCATCTGCTTCTTCTGTTTCTCCTTCTGCTTCTCCTTCTGCTTCTCTTTCTGCTTCTTATTCTGCTTCTGCTCCTCCTACTCCTACTCCTTCTCTTTCTCCTTCTTATTCTTCTGCTTCTCGTTCTGCTTCTGCTTCTTCTGCTTGTTCGGTATCTTCTGCTTCTGCTTTTCCAGCCTCTGATGCTTCTGCTTCTCCTTCTGCTTCAGGTTCTCCTTCTGCTTCATCAGCTTCTTCTGTTTCTTCTGCTTCTGCTTCTCCTGCAACTGCTTCTTCTGCTTCTGTTTCTATTTCTGCTTCTCCTTCTGCTTTTGCTTCTCCTTCTGCTCCTTCTCCTTCTTCTGTTTCTTCTTCTTCTTCTGCTTTTCCCGCTTCTGCTTCTTCTGCTTCTCCTGATTGTCCTTCTGCTTCTGCTTCTCCTTCTCCCTCTTCTGCTTCTCTTTCTGCTTCTGCTTCTTCTGATTCTCCAACTTCTCCTTCTGTTTCTGCTTCTCTTTCTGCTTCTGCATCTCCTTCTGCTTCACCTTCTGCTGCTCCTTCTCCTTCTTCTGTTTCTCCCTCTGCTTCTATTTCTGCTTCTTATGCTTCTTCTTTTTCTTCTGCTTCTCCTGCTTCTGCTTCTTATGCTTCTACTGCTTCTTCTTCTGGTTCTGCTTCTTCTGCTTGTACTTCTCTTTCTGCTTCTGCTTCTCCTGCTTGTTTTTCTGCTTCTTCTGCTGCTTCTCCTTCTGCTGCTTCTTTTACTACTCCTTGTGCTTCTCTTTTTGCTTCTCCTTCTGCTTCTGCTTCTGCTTCTTCTGTTTCTCCTGCCTGAATTTCTGGTTCTACTTCTTCTGCTGCTTCTCCTTCTGCTTCTTCTTCTCCTTCTGCTAATGTTTCTGCTTCTTCTGCTTCTTCCCTTTCGGCTTCTCCTGCTTCTGCTTCTTATCCTTCTTCTGCTTCTCTTTCTGCTTCTCATTCTGCTTCTGCTTCTCCTTCTGCTTCTCCTCCTTCTCCTTCTCCTACTTCTGCTTCTCCTTCAGCTTCTGCTTCTTCTGCTTCTCCTGCTCCTCCTTCTGCTTGTGCTTGTCCTTATGCTTCTGCTTCTGCTTCTCCTCTCCTTCTTTTGCTTCTCCTTTTGCTTCTGCTTCTTCTGTTTTTCCTGCTTCTCCTTCTGCTTATGCTTCTTCTGCTTCTCCTTCTTCATCTTCTTCTGCTTCTGCTTCTCCTTCTTCTGCTTCTCCTTCTTATTCTCCTACTGCTTGTCCTTCTGTTTCCCTTCTCCTTCTTGTTCTTCTGCTTTTCCTTCTGCTTCTCGTTCTGCTTCTGCTACAACTGCTACTGCTTCTACTTCTTCTGTTTCTTCTGCTTCTCCTTCTGCTTTTGATTCTCTTTCTGCTTCTGCTTCTCCTTTTGCTTCTCCTTCTGCTTTTCCAGATTCTGTTTCTTCTGCTTCTCTTTCTGCTTCAGGTTCTCCTTCTGCTTCTTCACATTCTTATGCTTCTGTTTCTCCTGCTTCAACTTCTTCTGCTTCCCCTCCTTCTCTTTCTGCTTCTCCTTCTGTATCTGCTTCTCCTTCTGCTTCTGCTTCTTGTCCTTTTCCTGTTTGTTCTGCTTATGCTTCTCCTGTTTCTGCATCTCCTGCTCCTCCTTCTGCTGCTCTTTCTGCTTCTTCTGCTGCTTTTCCTTCTCCTGCTCCTTCTTCTGCTTCTCTTTCTGCTTCTCCTTCTGTTTCTCCTTCTCCTTCACCTTCTCGTTCTTCTGCTTTTCCTTCTGCTTCTCGTTCTGCTTCTGCAACTTCTGCTTCTTCTGCTACTGCCTCTGCTTCTTCTGTTTCTTCTGCTTCTAGTTCTGCTTCTTCTTCTGCTTTTGCTTCTCTTTCTGCTTCTGCTTCTCCTTCTGCTTCTCCAGATTCTGCTTCTCCTGCTTCTCCTTCTGCTTCAGGTTCTGCTTCTTCTGCTTCTGCTTCTCCTGCTGCTGCTTCTTCTGCTTCTCCTGCTTCTCTTTCTGCTTTTCCTTCTGTTTCTGCTTCTCCTTCTGTTTCTTCTCCTTCTTCTGTTTCTTCTGTTTCTGCTTCTCCTGCTTCTGCTTCTCCTGCTTCTCGTTCGGCTTCTCTTTCTGCTTCTCCTTCTCCTTCTCCTTCTTCTGCTTCTCCTTCTGCTTCTGTTTCTCCTTCTGCTTCTTCTTCAATTTCTCCTTCTGCTTCTCATTCTGCTTCCGCGTCTTCTGTTTCTTCTACTTCTCCTGCTTCTCCTACTTCTCTTGCTGCTTCTCCTTCCTCGTCTCTTTCTGCTTCTGCTTATCCTTTTGCTTCTCCTAATCCTAATATTCCTCTTTCGCCTTCTCCATCTTCTTCTTCTGCTTCTCCTGCTGCTTCTG
Source organism: Dipodomys ordii (assembly GCF_000151885.1). Taxonomy (NCBI): domain Eukaryota; kingdom Metazoa; phylum Chordata; class Mammalia; order Rodentia; family Heteromyidae; genus Dipodomys; species Dipodomys ordii. Next base: position 2,125 of record NW_012293665.1, on the reverse strand, counting down.
CTTCTGCTTATTCTACTATTTCATTTTCTTCTGCTTCTGCTTCAGATTGTGCTTCTTCTGTTTCTCCTTCTGCTTCAGATTCTGCTTCTGCTTCTTCGGCTTCTCCTGTTTCTTCTGCTTCTGCTTCTCCTGCTTCTTCTGCTTCTCTTTCTGCTTCTCCTTCTGCTTCTGCTTCTCTTTCTGCTTCTGCTCCTTCTATTTCTTCTGTTTCTTTTGCTTCTGCTTCTCACGCTCTGCTTCTTCTGCTTCTCCTTCTCCTGCTTCTCGTTCTGCTTCTCTTCGTCGGCTTCTCTTTCTATTTCTCCTTCTGCTTCTTCTGATTCTGCTTCTTCTCCTTCTTCTTCTCCTTCTGCTTCTGCTTCTGCTTCTTGTCCTTCTCCTGTTTCTTCTGCTTCTGCTTCTCCTGCTTCTGCTTCTTCTGCTTTTCCTGCTTCTCTTTCTGCTTCTCCTTCTGCTTCTGCTCCTCCTTCTGCTTCTGCTCCTTCTATTTCTTCTGTTTCTTCTTCTTCTGCTTCTCCCGCTCTGCTTCTTCTGCTTCTCCTGCTTCTCGTTCTGCTTCTCTTCGTCGGCTTCTCTTTCTACTTCTCCTTCTGCTTCTTCTGATTCTGCTTCTTCTCCTTCTTCTTCTCCTTCTGCTTCTGCTTCTTCTGCTTCTCCTGCTACTCCTTCTGCATCTCCTTCTGCTTGTGCTTTTCCTTCTGCTTCTTCTTCTGCTTCTGCTTCTCCTTCTTCTGCTTCTCCGTCTGTTTCTGCTTCTTCTGTTTTTCCTGCTTCTCCTTCTGCTTCTCATTCTTCTTCTCCTTCTGTTTCTCCTTCTCGTTATTCTGCTATTCCTGCTGCTTCTCTATCTGCTTCTGCATCTTCAGCTACTTCTGCTACTGCTTCTTCTTCTTCTGTTTCTTCTGCTTCTCTTTCTGCTTCTCCTTCTGCTTTTGCTTCTCTTACTGCTTCTGCTTCTCCTGCTTGTTTTTCTGCTTCTTCTGCTGCTTTTTCTACTTCTCCTTCTGTTTCTCTTTTTGCTTCTCCTTCTGCTTCTGCATCTTCTGTTTCTCGAGACTGAATTTCTAGTTCTACTTCTTCTGCTGCTTCTCCTTCTGCTTTTGCTTCTCCTTCTGCTTCTGTTTCTGCTTCTTCTCTTTCGGCTTCTCCTGCTTCTGCTTCTTGTCCTCCTCCTGCTTCTCTTTCTGCTTCTCATTCTGCTTCTGCTTCTCCTTCTGCTTCTCCTCCTTCTCCTTCTCCTACTTCTGCTTCTCTTTCAGCTTCTGCTTCTTCTGCTTCTCCTGCTTCTCCTTCTGCATCTCCTTCTGCTTGTGCTTGTCCTTATGCTTCTTCTTCTGCCTCTGCTTCTCCTTATCCTTCTTTTGCTTCACCTTTTGCTTCTGCTTCTTCTGCTTTTCCTGCTTCTCCTTCTGCTTCTGCTTCTTCTGCTTCTCCTTCTTCTTCTTCTGCTTTACCTGCTTCTCTTTCTGCTTCTCCTTTTGCTTCTCCTTCTGTTTCTCCTTCTCCTTCTTGTTCTTCTGCTTTTCCTACTGCTTCTGCTACAACTGCTACTGCTTCTACTTCTTCTGATTCTTCTGCTTCTCCTTCTGCTTTTGATTCTCTTTCTGCTTCTGCTTCTCCTTCTGCTTCTCATTCTGCTTCTCCAGACTCTGATTCTTCTGCTTCTCCTGCTTCTCCTTCTGCTTCAGGTTCTGCTTCTGCTTCTTCGGATTCTTATGCTTCTGCTTATCCTGATACTGCATCATCTGCTTCCCCTCCTTCTCTTTCTGCTTCTCCTTCTGCTTCTGCTTCTTGACCTTCTCCTGTTACATCTGCTTGTTCTTCTCCTGTTTCTGCATCTCCTGCTTCTCCTTCTGCTTTTCTTTCTGCTTCTCTTTCTGCTTCTCCAGCTGCTTTTCCTTCTCCTGCTCCTTCTTCTGCTTCTCATACTACATCTCCTTCTGTTTCTCCTTCTCCTTCTCGTTCTTCTGCTTTTCCTTCAGCTTCTCATTCTTCTTCTCCTTCTGCTTTTGCATCTCATTCTGCTTCTGCTTCTCCTTCTGCTTCTACAGATTCTACTTCTTCTGCATCTCCTGTATCACCTTATGCTTCAAGTTCTGCTTCAGTTTCTATCAGCTTCTTCTGC
>NW_012293664.1:0-6403 GCF_000151885.1 Dipodomys ordii | reverse complement strand
TCATACCGCTGTGTCCCCGCAGGTTCACCGCTGTTTCACGCTGTTTCCTGCCATGTTCCGTGGTGTCCTGCTTTGTCCCCCGCTGTGTCCCGCTGTGCCCACTGCTGGGTACCCGCTGGGTCCCGCTGTGTCTCGCTGTTTCCCGCTGTGTCCTCGCATTGTCCCATGCTGTGTTGCGCTGTGTCCTCCCTGTGTCCCCCGCTGTGTCCCGCTGTGTCCCCCGCTGTGCCCCGCATGGTCCCGCTGTGTCCCGCTGCGTCCTCGCTGTGTCCCACTATGTCCCCCCTGTTACCCCGCTGGGTCCTGCTGTGTCCCGCTGTGTCCCGCTGGGTCCCCCGCTTTGTCCCGCTGTGTCCCCGCAGTGTCCCCGCTGTGTCCCGCTGTGTCCCACTGTGTCATGTGGTGTCCCGCTTTGTCCCCCGCTATGTCCATTGCTGCATCCCCTCTGTGTCCCCGCTGTGTCCCCCGCTGTGTCCCGCTGTGTCCCGCTGTGTCATCCGCTGTGTCCTTGTTGTGTCCCTGCTGGGTCCCGCTGTGTCACCGCTGTGTCCCGCTGTGTCCCCGCTCTATAGACGCTGTGTCCCGCTGTGTCCCCCGCTGTGTCCCGCTGGGTCCCGCTGTGTCCCCCGCTGTGTCCCGCTGTGTCCCTGCAGGTTCACTGCTGTTTCACGCTGTGTCCTGCTGTGTTCCGTGGTGTCCCGCTTTGTCCCCCGCTGTGTCCCGCTGTGTCCACTGCTGGGTCCCCGCTGTGTCCCGCTGTGTCTCGCTGTGTCCTGCTGTGTCCTCGCTTTGTCCCATGCTGTGTTAAGCTGTGTCCTCCCTGTGTCCCCGGCTGTGTCCAGCTGTGTCCCCCGCTGTGCCCCGCAGTGTCCCGCTGTGTCCCGCTGGGTCCCCCGCTGTGTCCCGCTGTGTCCCCCGCTGTGCCCCGCAGTGTCCCGCTGTGTCCCGCTCTGTCCCCCACTGTGTCCCCCGCTGAGTCCTCTATGTGTCGCCGCTGTGTCCCGCTGTGTCCTCGCTGTGTCCCCTGCTGTCTCCCGCTTTGTCCCACGCTGTGTCCCACTGTGTCCCGCTGTGTCCTCGCTGTGTCCCCTGCTGTGTCCTTCTGTGTTCCCGCTGTGTCCCAAGCTGTGTCCCGCTGTGTCCCGCTGTGTGCCCCGCTGTGTCCCACTATGTTCCCGCAGTGTCCCCGCTGTGTCCCCGCTGTGTCCTCGCTGTGTTCCCCGCTGTGTCCCGCTGTGTCTCGCTCTGTCTACTGCTGTGTCCCCACTGTGTCCCGCTGTGTCTCGCTGTGTCCCGCTGTGTCCTCGCTGTTTCCCACGCTGTGTTCTGCTGTGTCCTCGCTGTGTCCCCCGCTGTGTCCCGTTGTGTCCCCAGCTGTGTACCCCACTGTGTCCCGCTGTGTCCCCGCTGTATCGACGCTGTGTCCCGCTGGGTCCCGCTGTGTCCTCCCTGTGTTCCCCACTGTGTCCCGCTATGTATCCCTCTGTGTCCCTCGCTGTGACCCGCTGTGTCCCGCTGTGTACTTCTGTGTCCCCCGCTGTGTCCCGCTGTGTCCCCGCAGTGTCCCAATGTGTCCACGCTGTGTCCCGCGCTGGGTCCCGCTGGGTCCCCCCTGTGTCCCCCGCTGTGTCCCGCTGTGTCCGGCTGTGTCCCCCGCTGTGTCCCCTGCTGTGTCCCCCGCAGTGTCAGCGCTTTGTCCCGCTGTGTCCTCGCTGTGTCCCCCGCTGTCTCCCGCTCTGTACCCCGCTGTGTCTCAAGCTTTGTCCCCGCTGTGTCCCACTGTGTCCCGCTGTGCCCCCACTGTGTCCCGTTGTGTTCACAGCTGTGTACCACGCTGTGTAACGCTGTGTCCCCGCTGTATCGACTCTGTATACCGCTGGGTCCCTCTGGGTCCTCGCTGTGTTCCCCGCTGGGTCCCGCTGGGTCCCACTGTGTCCCGCTGTGTCCCCCGCTGTGTCCCCCGCTGTGTCCCCCGCTGTGTCCCCCGCTGTGTCCCTATGTGTCCCATGCTTTGTCCCCCTGTGTCCCCGCAGTTCCCCGCTGTGTCCCGCTGTTTCCCACTGTGTTCTGTGGTGTCCCGCTTTGTCCCCCGCTGTGTCCCCCGGTGAGTCGCCGCTGTGTCCCCGCTTTGTCCCGCTGAGTCCTCCATGTGTCCCCCGCTGTGTCCCGCTGTGTCCGGCTGTGTCCCCCGCTGTGTCCCCCGCTGTGTCCCCGCAGTGTCAGCGCTGTGTCCCGCTGTGTCCTCGCTGTGTCCCCCGCTGTCTCCCGCTGTGTCCCCCGCTGTGTCCCGCTGTGTCCCCCGCTGTGCCCTGCAGTGTCCTGCTCTGTCCCGCTGTGTCCTCGCTGTGTCCCCGCTGTGTCCCCCGCTGTCTCCAGTTCTGTCCCCTGCTGTGTCTCACGCTTTGTCCCCGCTGTGTCCCACTGCGTCCCGCTGTGTCCTGCTGTGCCCCCACTGTGTCCCGTTGTGTCCACAGCTTTGTACCATGCTGTGTAACGCTGTGTCTCCGCTGTATCTACGCTGTGTCCCGCTGGGTGCCGCTGTGTCCTCGCTGTGTTCCCCGCTGTGTCCAGCTGTTTCCCCCACTGTGTCCCCCACTGTGTCCTCGCTGTGTCCCCGGCTGTGTCCCGCTGTGTCCCGCTGTGTCCTCGCTATGTCCCGCTCTGTGTCCCGCTGTGTCCCCCGCCGTGTCCCGCTGTGTCCCGCTGTGTCCCGCTGCGTCCCCGCTGTGTCCCGCTGTGTCCCGCTTTGTCCCCCACTGTGTCCCGCAGTGACACCGCTGTGTCCCGTTGTGTCCCACTGTGTCCCGTGGTGTCCCGCTTTTTCCCCCGCTGTGTCCCCGGCTGAGTCTCGCTGTGTCCCCACTGTGTCCTCTCTGTGTCCCCCGCTGTGTCCTGCTCTCTTCCCCATTGTGTCTCCCGTTTTGTCCCTGCTGTGCCCCGCTGTGTCCCGCTGTGTCCCGCTGTGTCCCCCACTGTGTCCCGTTGTGTCAACAGCTGTGTACCCCGCTGTGTCCCGCTGTGTACCAGCTGTATCGACGCTGTGTCCCGCTGGGTCCTGCTGTGTCTCTCTCTGTGTTCCCCACTGTGTCCCGCTGTGTCTCCCGCTGTGTCCCTTGCTGTGTCCCCCGCTGTGTCCCACTGTGTCCCCCACTGTGTCCTTGCTGTGTCCCCGCTGTGTCCCGCTGGGTCCCACAGTGTCCCCCGCTGAGTACGGTTGTTTCACCGCTGTGTCCCGCTGTGTCCCCACTCTATCGACGCTGTGTCCCGCTGTTCCCGCTGTGTCCTCTCTTTGTTCCCCGCTGTGTCCCGCTGTGTCCCCCGCTGTGTCTCTCGCTGTGTCCCGCTGTGTCCCCGGCTGTGTCCGGCTGTGTCCCGCTGTGTCCCCCGCTGTGTCCCGCTTTGTCACCGCTGTGTCCCGCTGTGACCTCGCTGTGTCCCCCACTGTGTCCCGCTTTGTCACCGCTGTGTCCCGCTGTGTCCTCTCTGTGTCCCCCGCTGTGTCCTGCTTTGTCCCTGCTGTGTACCCGCTGTGTCCCGCTGTGTCCCCCGCTGTGTCCCGCTGTGTCCCCTGCTGTGTCCCCACAGTGTCACGCTGTGTTTCGCTGTGTCCGGCTGTGTCCTCGCTCTGTCTCCCTCAGTGTCCAGCTGTGTCATGCTCTGTCCCTTCTGTGTCCCTCTGTGTCCAGCTCTGTCCCCGCTGTGTGTCCGCTGTGTCCCACTGTGTACCCTTCTGTGTCCAGCTGTGTCCACTCTGTGTCCCGCTGTGTCCCTTCTCTGTCCCCCGCTGTCCACCGCTGTGTCCCCTGGCTGTGTCCCGCAGTGTCCCCGCTGTGTCCCGCTGTGTTCTACTGTGTCCCGTGGTGTCCCGCTTTTTTCCCTCTATGTCCCCTGCTGAGTCCCCTCTGTGTCCCCGCTGTGTCCAGCTGTGTCCTCGCTTTGTCCTCCGCTGTCTCCTGCTTTGTTCCATGCTGTGTCCTACTGTGTCCCAATGTGTCCCTGCAGTGTCCCCCGCTGTGTCCCCGCTGTGTCCCGCTGTGTCCCCCGCTGTGTCCCGCTGGGTCCCACTGTGTCCCCAACTGTGTCCCGCTGTGTCCCCGCAGGTTCCCCCGCTGTGTCCCGCTGGGTCCCACTGTGTCCCCCGCTGTGTCCCGCTGTGTCCCTGCAGGTTCACCGCTGTTTCACGCTGTGTCCTGCTGTGTTCCGTGGTGTCCCGCTTTGTTCCCCGCTGTGTCCCGCTGTGTCCACTGCTGGGTCCCCGCTGGGTCCCGCTGTGTCTCGCTGTTTCCCGCTGTGTCCTCGCTTTGTCCCATGCTGTGTTAAGCTGTGACCTCCCTGTGTCCCCCGCTGTGTCCCGCTGTGTCCCCCGCTGTACCCCGCAGTGTCCCGCTGTGTCCCGCTGGGTCCCCCGCTGTGTCCCGCTGTGTCCCCCGCTGTGCCCCGCAGTGTCCCGCAGTGTCCCGCTCTGTCCCCCACTGTGTCCCCCGCTGAGTCCTCTATGTGTCGCCGCTGTGTCCCGCTGTGTCCTCGCTGTGTCCCCTGCTGTGTCCTGCTATGTTCCCGCTGTGTCCCAAGCTGTGTCCCGCTGTGTCCCGCTGTGTGCCCCGCTGTGTCCCACTATGTTCCCGCAGTGTCCCGCTGTGTCCTCGCTGTGTTCCCCGCTGTGTCCCGCTGTGTCCCCCGCTGTGTCTCACTGTGTCTACTGCTGTGTCCCCACTGTGTCCCGCTGTGTCTTGCTGTGTCCCGCTGTGTCCTCGCTGTTTCCCACGCTGTGTTCTGCTGTGTCCTCGCCTTGTCCCCCGCTGTGTCCCGTTGTGTCCCCAGCTGTGTACCCCACTGTGTCCTGCTGTGTCCCCACTGTATCGACGCTGTGTCCCGCTGTGTCCCGCTGTGTCCTCCCTGTGTTCCCCACTGTGTCCCGCTATGTACCCCTCTGTGTCCCTCGCTGTGACCCGCTGTGTCCCGCTGTGTACTGCTGTGTCCCCCGCTGTGTCCCGCTGTGTCCCCGCTGTGTCCCAATGTGTCCACGCTGTGTCCCGCACTGGGTCCGGGTGGGTCCCCCCTGTTTCCCCCGCTGTGTCCCGCTGTGTCCGGCTGTGTCCCCCGCTGTGTCCCCCGCTGTGTCCCCCGCAGTGTCAGCGCTTTGTCCCGCTGTGTCCTCGCTGTGTCCCCCGCTGTCTCCCGCTCTGTACCCTGCTGTGTCTCAAGCTTTGTCCCGCTGTGTCCCACTGTGTCCTGCTGTGTCCAGCTGTGCCCCCACTGTGTCTCGTTGTGTTCACAGCTGTGTACCACGCTGTGTAACGCTGTGTCCCCGCTGTATCGACGCTGTGTACCGCTGGGTCCTGTTGTGTCCTCGCTGTGTTCCCCGCTGGGTCCCGCTGGGTCCCCCCTGTGTGCCCCGCTGTGTCCCACTGTGTCCCGCTGTGTCCCCCGCTGTGTCCCCCGCTGTGTCCCTATGTGTCCCACACTTTGTCCCCCTGTGTCCCTGCAGTTTCCCTGCTGTGTCCCCCTGTTTCCCACTGTGTTCTTTGGTGTCCCGCTTTGTCCCCCGCTGTGTCCCCCGGTGAGTCGCCGGTGTGTCCCCGCTTTGTCCCGCTGAGTCCTCCATGTGTCCCCCGCTGTGTCCCGCTGTTTCCGGCTGTGTCCTCCGCTGTGTCCCCCGCTGTGTCCCCGCAGTGTCAGCGCTGTGTCCCGCTGTGTCCCCCGCTGTGCCCTGCAGTGTCCCGCTCTGTCCCGCTGTGTCCTCGCTGTGTCCCCGCTCTGTCCCCCCTGTCTCCAGCTCTGTCCCCTGCTGTGTCTCATGCTTTGTCCCCGCTGTGTCCCACTGCGTCCCGCTGTGTCCCGCTGTGCCCCCACTGTGTCCCGTTGTGTCCACAGCTTTGTACCATGCTGTGTAACGCTGTGTCTCCGCTGTATCTACGCTGTGTCCCACTGGGTGCCGCTGTGTCCTCGCTGTGTTCCCCGCTGTGTCCAGCTGTTTCCCCCACTGTGTCCCCCACTGTGTCCTCGCTGTGTCCCCCGCTGTGTCCCGATTTGTCTCGCTGTGTCCTCGCTATGTCCCGCTCTGTGTCCCGCTGTGTCTCCCGCCATGTCCCGCTGTGTCCCGCTGTGTCCCGCTGCGTACCCGCTGTGTCCCACTGTGTAACGCTTTGTCCCCCACTGTTTCCCGTTGTGTCAACAACTGTGTACCCCGCTGAGTCCCGCTGTGTCCCGCTGTGTCCCACTGTGTCCAGAGGTGTCCCGCTTTTTCCCCCGCTGTGTCCCCGGCTGAGTCTCGCTGTGTCCACACTGTGTCCTCTCAGAGTTCCCGCTGTGTCCTTCTCTGTTCCCCACTGTGTCTCCCGTTTTGTCCCTGAAGTACCCCGCAGAGTCCCGCTGTGTCCCGCAGTGTGCCCACTATGTACCC
>NW_012293663.1:0-6403 GCF_000151885.1 Dipodomys ordii | reverse complement strand
GTCTCGCTGTGTCCCTGCTGTGACCCCCCCAAATCCCCGCTGTATTGACGCTGTGTCCCGGTATGTCCCGCTGTGTCCACGCTGTGTTCCCGGATGTGTCCCGCTGTGTACCCCTCTGTTTCCCCCGCTGTGTCCCGCTGTGTCCCCCGCTGTGACCCGCTGTGTCCCGCTGTGTCCCCCGCTGTGTCCCCAATGTGTGCCCCCTGTGTCCCGCTGTGTACCCCGCTGTGTCCAGCTGTGTCCCCGCTGTGTCCTGCTGTGTCCCCTCTCTGTCCCCTGCTGTCCCCCACTGTGTCCCCCGCTGTGTCCTGCTGTGTCGCGCTGTGTCGCCCGCTTTGTCCCGCTGTGCCCCTGCAGTGTCCCCGCTGTGTCACACTGTGTCACACTGTGTCCCGTGTTGTCCTGCTTTGGCCCCCGCTGTGACCTCGCTGTGTTTCTCTCTGTGTCCCGCTGTGTACCCTTCTGTGTCCTCCGCTGTGTCCCGCTGTGTACCCTGTTGTGTCCAGCTGTGTCCTCGCTGTGTCCCCCGCTGTCTCCTGCTTTGTCCCACGCTGTGTCCCGCTGTGACCCGCTGTGTCCTCGCTGTGTCCCTTGCTGTGTCCCGCTGTGTCCACTGCTGTGTCCAGCTGTGTACCCCGCTGTGTCCCGCTATGTTCACGCAGTGTCCCCGCTGTGTCCCGCTGTGTCCCACTGTGTCCCGTGGTGTCCCAGTTTGTCCCCCGCTGTGTCCCCTGGTGAGTCCCCGCTGTGTCCCGCTGTGTCCTGCTGTGTACCCCGCTGTGTCCAGCTGTGTCACGGCTGTGTCCCGCTGTGGCCCATCTCTGTCTCCGCTGTGTCCCACTGTGTCCCCCACTTTGTCCCCCTGTGTCCCGCCGTGTCCCCCGCTTTGTCCTGCTGTGTCCCCGCAGGGTCCCACTGTGTCCCACTGTGTCACACTGTGTCCCGTGGTGTCCCTCTTTGTCCCCTGCTGTGTCCCCCGCTGAGTCCCCTCTGTGTGGCCGCTGTGTCCCTCTGTGTCCTCGCTGTGTCCCCCGCTGTCTCCCGCTTTGTCCCCCGCTGTTTTCCGCTGTGTCATGCTGTGTCCTCGCTGTGTCCCCCGCTGTGTCCCGCTGTGTCCCCGCTATGTCCCCAGCTGTGACCCGCTGTGTCCCGCTGTGTACCCCGCTGTGTCCCGCTATGTTCCCGCAGTGTCCCGCTGTGTCCTGCTGTGTCCCGCTGTCTCCTCGCTGTGTCCCCCGCTGTGTCCCGTTGTGTCCCCAGCTGTATACCTCGCTGTGGCCCAATGTGTCCTCGCTTTGTCATGCTCTGTCTGCTCTGTCCCCGCTGTGTCCCGCTGTGTCCCCACTGTGTGCCCGCTGTGTCCCTCTGTGTACCCCTCTGTGTCCAGCTGTGTCCCCGCTATGTCCCGCTGTGTCCCCTCTCTGTCCCCCGCTGTGTCCCCCGCTGTGTCCCGCTGTGTCCCGCTGTGTCCCGCTGTGTCACACTGTGTCCCGTGTTGTCCCGCTTTGTCCCCCGCTGTGACCTCGTTGTGTTTCCCACTGTGTCCCTCTGTGTACCACTCTGTGACCCCGCTGTGTCCCGCTCGGTATCCCGCTGTGTCCCTCTATGTTCCCGCAGTGTCCCCGCTGTGTCGCGCTGTGTCCTTGCTGTGTCCACTGCTGTGTCCCGTTGTGTCCCCAGCTGTGTTCCCCGTTGTGTCCCGCTGAGTCCCCCGCTGTGTCCGCTGCTGTGTCCCTGCTGTGTCCCTGGTGTGTCCCCGCTGTGTCCCGCTGTGTCCCGCTTTGTCCTCGCTGTGTCCCAAGCTGTGTTCCGCTGTGTCCCCCACTGTGTCCCGCTGTGTCCCTGCTGTGTCCCACTGTGTCCCCCGCTGTGTCCTGCTGTGTCCCTGCTGTGTCCCTGCTGTGACCCGCTCTGTCCCCGCTGTATTGACGCTGTGTCCCGGTGTGTCCCACTGTGTCCGCGCTGTGTTCCCGGCTGTGTCCCGCTGTGTACCTCTCTGTGTCCCCCGCTGTGTCCCGCAGTGTCCCCGGCTGTGACCTGCTGTGTTCCGCTGTGTCCCCCGCTGTGTTCCCACTGTGTGCCCCCGGTGTCCCGCTGTGTCCCCTCTCTGTCCCCAGCTGTCCCCCGCTGTTTCCCCCGCTGTGTCCCACTGTGTCCCGCTGTGTTGCCCGTTTTGCCCCGCTGTGCGCCTGCAGTGTCCCCGCTGTGTCCCACTGTGTCCCACTGTGTCCCGTGTTGTCCTGCTTTGGCCCCCGCTGTGACCTCGCTGTGTTTCTCTCTGTGTCCCGCTGTATACCCTTCTGTGTCCTCCGCTGTGTCCCGTTGTGTACCCTGCTGTGTCCAGCTGTGTCCTCGCTGTGTCCCCCGCTGTCTCCTGCTTTGTCCCACGCTGTGTCCCGCTGTGACCCGCTGTGTCCTCGCTGTGTCCCCCGCTGTGTCCCGTTGTGTCCCGCTGTGTCACCGCTGTGTCCCGCTGTGTCCCGCTGTGTCCCGCTGTGTCCTTGCTGTGTCCCACGCTGTGTCCCGCTGTGTCCACTGCTGTGTCCCGCTGTGTTCCCGCTGTGTCCCCCTTTGTCCCCCACTGTGTCCCGCTATGTTCCCGCAGTGTCCCCGCTGTGTCCCGCTGTGTCCCACTGTGTCCCGTGGTGTCCCAGTTTGTCCTTCGCTGTGTCCCCAGGTGAGTCCCCGCTGTGTCCCGCTGTGTCCCCCACTGGGTCCCGCTGTGTCCCCACAGGGTCACCGCTGTTTCCCGCTGTGACCCGCTGTGTTCCGTGGTGTCCCGCTTTGTCCCCCGCTGTGTGTCCCGCTGAGTGCCCGCTGTGTCCCCCGCTTTGTACCGCTGTGTCCATACAGTGTCCCCGCTGTGTCCCGCTGTGTCACACTGTCCCGTGGTGTCCCGCTTTGTCCCCCGCTGTGTCCCCCACTGAGTCCCCTCTGTGTCGCAACTGTGTCCCGCTGTGTCCTCGCTGTGTCCCCCGCTGTGTCCCGCTGTGTCCCCCGCTGTGACCCGCTGTGTCCCGCTGTGTCCCCCACTGTGTCCAGCTGTGTTCCCGCTGTGTCCACTGCTGTGTCCTGCTGTGTACCCCGCTGTGTCCTGCTATGTTCCCGCAGTGTCCCCGCTGTGTCCCGCTCTGTCCCGCTCTGTCCCTGCTGTGTCCCGCTGTGTTCCCCTGTGTCCCCCGCTGTGTCCCGCTATGTTCCCGCAGTGTCCCCGCTGTGTCCCGCTGTGTCCCACTGTGTCCCGTGGTGTCCCAGTTTGTCCTTCGCTGTGTCCCCAGGTGAGTCCCCGCTGTGTCCCGCTGTGTCCCCCACTGGGTCCCGCTGTGTCCCCACAGGGTCACCGCTGTTTCCCGCTGTGACCCGCTGTGTTCCGTGGTGTCCCGCTTTGTCCCCCGCTGTGTCCCCCCTGAGTCCCCGCTCTGTCCCCCGCTTTGTACCGCTGTGTCCGTGCAGTGTCCCCGCTGTGTCCCGCTGTGTCACACTGTCCCATGGTGTCCTGCTTTGTCCCCCGCTGTGTCCCCCACTGAGTCCCCTCTGTGTCGCAACTATGTCCCGCTGTGTCCTCGCTCTGTCCCCCGCTGTGTCCCCCGCTGTGACCCGCTGTGTCCTGCTGTGTCCCCCACTGTGTCCCTGCTGTCTCCCCGGTGTGTCACACTGTTTCCCGCTGTGTACTGCTGTGTCTCCCGCTGAGTTCCTCGGTGTCCGGCTGTGTCCCAATGTGTCCTCGCTGTGTCACGCTCTGTCCTGCTCTGTCCCCGCTGTGTCCTGCTTTGTCCCGCTGTGTCCCCACTGTGTGCCCGCTGTGTCCCTCTGTGTACCCCGCTGTGTCCGCTGTGTCCCCTCTCTGTCCTCTGCTGTCCCCCGCTGTGTCCCCCGCTGTGTCCCCCGCTGTGACCCGCTGTGTCCCGCTGTGTCCCCCGCTGTGTCCCCACTGTGTGCCCCCTGTGTCCCACTGTGTACCCCGCTGTGTCCAGCTGTGTTCCCGCTGTGTCCCGCTGTGACCCGCTGTGTTCCCAGCTGTGTCCCGCTGTGTACCCCTCTGTGTCCCCCTCTGTGTCCCGCTGTGTTCCCCGCTGTGTCCCGCTGTGTCCCGCTGTGTCCCCCGCTGTGTCCCTGCTGTGTCCCCGCTGTGTCCTGCTGTATACTGCTGTGTCCCCCGCTGAGTCTCGCTGTGTCCCCGCTGTGTCCCGCTGTGTTCCCCATGTGTCCCCCGCTGTGTCCCACTGTGTCCCACTGTGTCCCCCACTGTTTCCCCCGCTGTGTCCGGCTGTGTCCCCCGCTGTGTCCCGCTGTGTCCACTGCTGTGTTCCCGCTGTGTCCCGCTGTGTCCCCCGCTGTGACCCGCTGTGTCCCGCTTTGTCCCCCGCTGTGTCCCCACTGTGTGCCCCTTGTGTCCCGCTGTGTACCCCGCTGTGTCCAGCTGTGTTCCCGCTGTGTCCCGCTGTGTCCCCTCTCTGTCCCCTGCTGTCCCCCTTAGTGTCTCCCGCTGTGTCCCCTCTCTGTCCCCTGCTGTCCCCCGCTGTGTCTCCCACTGTGTCCCGCTGTGTCCCGCTGTGTCGCCCGCTTTGTCCCGCTGTGCCCCTGCAGTGTCCCCGCTGTGTCACACTGTGTCACACTGTGTCCCGTGGTGTCCCGCTTTGGCCCCTGGTGTGTCTCACTGTGTCCCGTGGTGTCCCTCTTTGTCCCCCGCTGTGTCCCCCACTGAGTCCCCTCTGTGTGGCCGCTGTGTCCTGCTGTGTGCTCGCTGTGTCCCCCGCTGTCTCCCGCTTTGTCCCCCGCTGCGTTCCGCTGTGTCCCCCTGCGTCCTCGCTGAGTCCCCGTTGTGTCACCGCTGTGTCCCGCTGTGTCCTTGCTGTGTCCCTGCTTTCTCCCTCTCTGTCCCCCGCTGTGTCTCACGCTTTGTCCCTGCTGTGTCCCACTGTGTCCCGCTGTGTGCGGCTGTGCCCCCACTGTGTCCCGTTGTGTCCAAAGCTGTGTACCACGCTGTGTAATGCTGTGTCCCCGCTGTATCGACGCTGTGTCCCGGTGTGTCCTCACTGTGTTTCCCGCTGTGTCCCGCTGTGTCCCCCGCTGTGTCCCCCGCTGTGTCCTCGCTGTGTCCCCTGCTGTGTCCCGCTGTGTCCTCACTGGGTCCCCAACTGTGTCCCGCTGTGTCCCCTGCTGTGTCCCGCTCTGTCCGGCTGTGTCCCGCTCTGTCCCCGCTGTGTCCCGCTGTGTCCCGCTGTGTCCCCGCTGTGTGCCTGCTGTGTCCCGCTGTGTCTCCCGCTTTGTCCCGCTGTGTCCCACTGTGTCCCCGCTGTGTCCCGTTGTGTCCCGCTGTGTCCAGCTGTGTACCCGCTGTGTCCTGCTGTGTCCCCTCTCTGTCCTCTGCTGTTCCCCGCTGTGTCCCCCGCTGTGTCCCGCTGTGTCCCGCTGTGTCCCGCTGTGTCACACTGTGTTCCGTGTTGTCCCGCTTTGTCCCCCGCTGTGACCTCGCTTTGTTTCCCGATGTGTCCCGCTGTGTACCACTCTGTGACCACGCTGTGTCCCGCTCTGTACCCGCTGTGTCCCGCTATGTTCCCGCAGTGTCCCCGCTGTGTCCCGCTGTGTCCTCGCTGTGTCCACCGATGTGTCCCGTTGTGTCCTCAGCTGTGTATCCCGCTGTGTCCCGCTGTGTCCCCTCTGTATCGACGCTGTGTCCTGCTGGGTCCCGCTGTGTCCTCGATGTGTTCCTCGTTGTGTCCCGCTGTGTCCCCCGCTGTGTCCCCCGCTGTGTCCCTGCTGTGTCCCTGCTGTGTCCCCGCTGTGTCCCGCTGTGTCCCGCTTTGTCCTCGCTGTGTCCCAAGCTGTGTACCGCTGTGTCCCCCGCTGTGTCCCGCTGTGTCCTGCTGTGTCCCCGCTGTGTCCCACTGTGTCCCCCGCTGTGTCCCGCTGTGTACCGCTGTGTCCCGCTGTGTCCTGCTGTGTCCCACTGTGTTCCCGGCTGTGTCCCGCTGTGTACCCCTCTGTGTCCCCCGCTGTGTCCCGCTGTGTCCCCTGCTGTGACCCGCTGTGTCCCCCGCTTTGTACCGCTGTGTCCGTGCAGTGTCCCCGCTGTGTCCCGCTGTGTCACACTGTCCCGTGGTGTCCTGCTTTGTCCCCCGCTGTGTCCCCCACTGAGTCCACTCTGTGTCGCAACTGTGTCCCGCTGTGTCCTCGCTGTGTCCCCCGCTGTGTCCCGCTGTGTCCCCCGCTATGACCAGCTGTGTCCTGCTGTGTCTCCCACTGTGTCCCTGCTGTCTCCCCGGTCTGTCACACTGTTTCCCCTTGTGTACTGCTGTGTCTCCCGCTGAGTTCCTCGGTGTCCCGCTGTGTCCCAATGCGTCCTCGCTAAGTACACGCTCTGTCCTGCTCTGTCCCCGCTGTGTCCTTGCTTTGTCCCACT